>NW_007732679.1:0-39472 GCF_000696425.1 Galeopterus variegatus
AGTTGGTTACCATTAGGCCCATCTAACAAGACTAACAGACCTCACTCACCCAAGATAAGTCACAGAACTGACATTTTTTGTCAAGTGGGAATATTTTGAATAGTATTGGGGAAACTCCTATTCTTAAACTTCCCCATTTGGGAGTTTATTATCTGCCATTATGTTTTAGTCTGATGTCTCCTAGCCTTGAATCAAAGCATTTTGTTTAAGATTTAAATAGATTAGGCCATGGCCTTTGGAACCCATCACCCAGCAGAATCTCCTTAACATTCAGAAAGAGGAAGGCACATTCTGTTCTGGACACTCAGTAAGGTAGGGCTATGTTGCCCTTTGGGTTGACCATCAATTCAAGTGTGCACTTAAGGGTCAAAGAGCTAACATCCAAAGAGATAGCAAGGTCCTGAGTCCAGACTGCCTTCTAAGAATCCTCCTCTCTTAAAAAACCATAGTAGAAATATGCCAAAGATATAAAGAAGCGAGGACTCTTTCTCCTCTTCCTCTGGCCTGTAGTTTCATTGCTAGAGTTCCATTGTAGTTTCATTGTCTCCACAAGGACACTTTTTGCACCTTTCAAAATCTGTCTATGGTATTTTGGCAGCAACTTTGAAGGATATGAGGGATCTGGGAAAGATCCTAGCATTGTGGGACACCATCCCAAATGACCTAAGGTTTATTCTTGTTCTCTGTGTCTGTAGCCATTGACCACATACAGATGCCAACCTTTCAAGTACGACCTCCTTATTCACTGAATTTAAGTATTAGGCATTTTGCCTGAGCCCTCACTGCCAGCTACACTTTACATTTTGGCAATGGATGTGAACTTGGAAAAGCACCTGTACTATGAAGCAAGACTTGCCTGGGGAGAATTAGGGAGAATGTGTCATGCACCACACCCACTGGGCACACAGTAATTGAAGCACTACACCAGTTGATCCAGGTACATATCATGAATCACTAGGGAGAGAAACACATCATGCAATACTCCTAACCATTCATTGGCTCAAGGCACAGAGATGGAAGACCAGGTAGAGTGGCGAAGCCTTGGCCACGGAGTGGAAAATAAGACACATGACGCAACACCAACCCGATGCGCAATGGTAACTTGTGGTTCTACAGGGTCTTTCGTCCTTAGTGTTCATAGGACCTTAATCAGCTTTATCTAATTATTCTTCCCTGTGCCCTGTGAGGTGGCGAGGCCATTATCCTCAATTTGGTAGATGTGGAAATAGAGACTTAGAAAGGTTAACTTACCCCCAGTAATTCAGTAATTCGATAGCAAAACCAGAAGTGTACCTGTTTTTCAAACCCTCATTTTACTCTAAGATACTGAAACTTTGTTGAACAAAATGTTGTTTTTCATTATTGTCATATATCATATAGTTCTAGATTTATCTCTGGCATTTTATTGTTCATGTGACCTTGATCAAATTGCGTGATCTATCTGAGATTATCTGTAAAATAGGCATAAAAATTGCCCTGCCTACTCTATAGGATTGTCATGGGGCTCATATGAAACGATGTATGTTAAATTACTTCAAAATCCATGAGGGTTTTTTTTAAACCAATGTTTCATAATTTGTTTCAAATGTATGCTTTTTTTATACACAATATATCTGGCATTTTATTTAATAAAGGTGTTATGAGCTTGAAAACCAGGCTTTCTCTCTCTTTTGCCATAATAACACAGAGTTACATTTTTTAAATGTCAAGATGGAAATTTTTTTAAAAATAGGATAATGAACCTTACTTAATACCATACCCTGTGCCAAGCACACAATACCTGTTCAGTAAATATTTGTTGAGTTCATGATGCATGGGTTTACTTTGTGGATAATAAATTCAGTGGTTGATATTATGGATGTCAATGTTTATTCACTAGATTTTCAGAAAAACCAATACCAGAAGGGACTAAAACAACAAATATTATTGGTTTTATTAATTAATTGAGTCTATCCATTTTTATAAGGGACATGCATATAATGCAATATTATCCATTGAACTATGTATCTATTCAACGTACTATAAATTAGAATAAAACTTGAAGCTTTGTCCTACAAATAATAAAAGATAAATATCAATACCTGTGTGCAAAAACGAAACAAGACAAAATAAAAACCTGTGTGCAATATGTGATGCTCAAATCAGGATAATTAGTACATTCATCAACTCTGTACCCCACAAATATGTATAATTAATTGTGTTTCAATAAAAAAATAACATAATAAAATAGACATATATTATGGTAAAGTCCAAAATCATGCAGTCTTCCCATGACCCTAAGGTATTCAATCATTCATTCATTCATATATTCTCTGTAATGATTGTCTACAATGTACCAAGCATGGTGCTAAGAAGTATGTAAAGATTTCTCTTTCTTTCGAATAGCATATTCTTTATCCAATCTCTCAAAAAACTGACTTTGCTGGGTTAGTGTCTCTATTTGAAGTTTCAAAGTCATATCGGATATTTTGTTTTTGTTTTTGTTTTTTTTTTTTAAAGAGAGGAGGTTGATCTCCTTGAATAGCATATTCTTTATCCAATCTCTCAAAAAACTGACTTTGCTGGGTTAGTGTCTCTATTTGAAGTTTCAATATCGGATATTTTGTTTTTGTTTTTGTTTTTTTTTTTTAAAGAGAGGAGGTTGATCTCCTTTGTTAATTTTATTTTTAAGGTGAGATTTTTAAGGAAAATACCACTCCATTGTCCTCTGCTATAATCAAGTTTTTAACAATAGGCTAAGGTCTCTTGGGGCCATGTATTTAGAAGCCCTTATTCAGAGGGTCTGGAATCAGGAAGAGGTAGTGTATTTGATTTTATCCAGTGGTGGGTGGCGGAACAGGACACCTCCCCTCAGGGAACACCCCGATCCTCCGAACGAAAGGTGCTTATGAAGGAGAACAGGGACAGTTATGAAATAATTTGAAAAATCAGGTTTTATGTTACTCACAATTTTAATTATGTCTTTAAAATGTAATTGAGAACAGAAGTTTCTTGAAAACTACAAGAGTAGTAAGAAAGACTTAATTTCATAAATTATTACAAATATACTTCTGAGATTCATTTCCTTTTCCATATTTTCTGTATTCATATTGGAGTATTTGATCATTTGCAGGTGATATTTTTGGATACGCTTGTCTCATTTTGTACTTATTGTCATGGTGTTAAATGTTTGTCTGGTGTTTTACAAGGGGACATCCTTTGCATGATCAGAAGGCCTTATACTTATTTTACCAATGTGACCCTGTACCCAAAAGGTTAAGACAAATACAATGCCACAAGTGAGTAACTCCATATTTTTAAAAAGTCAGCATTTTCCTTCCAAGATTTATTGTTCATCTCTTCACTAAGGTAAAGACTAACATCCTTTCACCCAGAAATACAAAACTACCACCTGGGTTGGGTTCTCACCTGTTTTGAGAAACACAAAGAAATACAGTGGCAATTCTCCAATTCTACCATTAGTAAAATATCTACAAATGTCACCAAGGCAGCCTACAGAATACTTCTTGAGCCTGACGATGTCAAATGGAAGTAGCTTTATTACTGAAAAGACTGACATTTCTTTCTTCAATAATCAATAAGTAGAAAACAGCCCTTTTCTAGACAGTGCCAGTGAGAAAGGTGCTCCTGTATTTGTTATGGAAGTGGGTAAAAACCCTTCATGGTGGTGAAAAAGATAAAGTAGTAAGGGAGGACGTTGGGAGAAAACTGCATTCTTGGCTGCATCAATGAGTAAAGAGATAGAGAGGGAGAAGGGAGTAACTAGAGGAAAAGAGAAAAGAATTGGAGGTTGCATTAAAAAAGTAGCTGGTGAGAGGAAAGGAAAGCAGAAAAGAATGAGAAATAGAGGGAAAGGGTATTAAGTAGATTAGGTATGATGAGGGAAGAGGCAAAGAAGACGGGTGAGAAAGTGGAAACAAGAAATGAACAAGGCAGGAGAGGGAAAGGGAGGAGTAAAAGAAACATTATCCCCGCGGGAGTCAGCAAACTACAGCCCATGGGCCTAATTTAGCCAACCGCCTGATTTTGTAAATAAAGTTTTATTGGAATACAACCAGGCCCATTGTCTATGGCTGCATTCACACTACAATTGCAGAACTGAGGAATTGTGATGGAGACACACGCTTAAAATATTTACTATCTGACTTTTATGAAAAAGTTTGCATTCTAATCCAGTGGTTCTTAAATTTTAGTATGCATCAGAATTACCTAGAAGGCTTGGTAATGCCACAGATGAGTAACTCCATATCTTTAAAAAGTCAGAATTTTCCTTCCAAGACTAATCATTCATCTCTTCACTAGGGTAAAGACTAAATTCCTTTCACCTGGAAACAGAAAAATACCACCTAGGTTGGGTTCTGACCTGTTTTGAGAAAAACAGTTCATATTGCTGAGCCCCACCTCAAGGATTTCTGTTTAAGAAAATCTGGGGTGGGATCAGAAATTTTCATTTCTACTATGTTCCCAGGTGATGCTGATGCTGTTGATGTTAGTGACACACTTTGAGAATCATCGCTCTAATCTTTACATTCTATCACACTAATGTTGTTCTGAATAAGGACTTCTGTGCAGAAAGAGAGAGGAAAATCAAGTGCAGTCCCCCTTTTGGTCCATACAGATGTATTGGCTGATATCACAATTGTTTACAAAGTTGTTTTTTTTTTTTAATTCTTAGAACTGAATCTTTTATAATCCTAGTTTCATTCTTCCGGCAATGAAAACTGAATTTGATTTCATTTAAAGCTTTGCTTATTGGTGGTTTATTCCTAAAAGTGCTTTATAGTTCGGTTTGATTCAACTCCCTGAACTAACTTTGGACTGTGTCAATGTTATTATTGGACTGTGCCAACAATGTGGACTGGATCCATTTTATGAGATTGACCTCTCCCCACCCACGGGTGGCTGCTCACTGTCTCTGCCTGGAGCCATTGAGAAACTAAACCATAAGTGGTTTGGGATTAGGATTTTTGCTTACTATCCACCTTGCTCCACCCCCAGACTATGCTGGAGTCTTTTGAATTTGACCCCATGAATTTGGCAGGTTCTTCAATAGCTTTTCTCCTGGAGATGGGAATAAATGCTGTCCTGTGAATGAGACCTTTGGGAATTATGATACCAAGAAATTTGTCCTGCTTAAACACTCCAGCCTAACACCTTGAGATTTGCTTTTTACCTGCAAGTGATGTAGTGGTGTGCACAGTCATTATCTTCCTCTACTTGTGTTCTTAAATCTGTGCACTGGCTGGGAATATGGGCACTCAGTTATTAGCCTTAATTTTGCTTTCTCTATGCTTGCTGTGTGGAAATTTTGTGAAAGATAGAGAAATGTTTCTCTCTTTTTCTTCATCTTAGCATTTGGGAATATGAAGGGAAACATAATTTTAGAGCCAGAAAGTGTGAGAGACACCTTCAGAATAGAATGAGTTCAAGTTAAAGTTAGCAGCTCTTTAAAATGTGTGATTATTTGATTCCACCATTGCTCTGAGTAATTACTTCCTTGCACACATAACCAAGATTGGTAAAACATTGAAAAATTCACTTTTTCTCCCCATAGGAAAGCTACAATACAGTATAATTCTCTTGAATTCTGACTCGTTAGCTCTAGAGGATTTCCAGATTTTGTGAAAAGTCGATGTGCATAAGAAAATATATTATGAATGTGAAGGAAGGATGAATCACGTAAATGTATGTAACATGCCTAGCATCGTGCATGGGATATCATAGATGCTTAATAAATCAGTGTTATTGTTGTTGCAGTGGGCTTTCTTACCTTGATAAGTATATAGTCCTTGGTTAAAAGATTAGGGTAAAATAAATAATGGAGGCAGTCCATGCCCTGCATGGCACTATAGTAACTAAAATGTGTGCACACCTGAACCAATTCTTCATTTGCCCCATCCCCTTGTAACAGTTAATATCATTTGTCAAAAAACTATGCAAAGCTTGGACTGTCTATACTTTGAACATCACGGAAGCTTATTTTTAAAGAAACCTTGTATTGAATTTTTCTACAAAGTAGGCTTATTCTCTCTAGATATCAACTCAATGTTGTGGGTTTAAATTCCTTCACATTCCTCTCAAATAATCTGCAAATTGTAATCAAACCAGGAAAGGTGAAATTGGATGTAAAAAACCACCTCTCCAAAGGTCTTCTTCCTGTGACATCTTTTTCCTTCTTTCCTTCAAGTTGTAACACAGCTTTTCTTGAGCTTCCATTATTTTCCACACAGCCTGACTCAGCCACACCATCACGCTAAGTGGCATAGAGCAGAAGAGTCATCTGGTTATCTTTTCTGTTGCCCTTCTATCTACCTTCCATTCAAGTGAACCACTGCGTGTATTTGAAATAGAGTAGAAACAAGCACATTTGCAGACCCACAGCCTGAGTGAGCAGCTACAGTTGGGATCTGTGTAACAGGGTGGATTTCCATTAACAGTGAATTTCTTCTGCAGAATTGCAAACGTCTTGCTTCTCAGGACCTGTTGCAACAGCAATAACAGCAACATAGATTTATTAAACATCTATGGCATCCCATGCACTATGCTAAGCAAAGGTATGCAGTTCACTGTGGCAGAATTTTGTTGTAGAGGGACGATGTGAAAAGCTAATAGTTAGAAGCTAATCTGACTGCTACTCTCTAGCTTATTCAGGGAATTGCACTGCAATGAAAACACTGATAGGAATTATTGTTGGTTCGCTGCAATTTTCACTTGGGTTTAATATTAGGAGAAGCACCAGTCTTTCTGGTGTCAGAGAGAGAAGCTGCTTAGAAGCTCCTGGTGAATAGTTTGGCAGGACTAAGCTCTCTCCATTTTCTTCTGAGTTTTCAAAACTGTCATTCATACTGGTATTTGTTTCTGTACTATTTTCTTATGGCTGCTATAAAAAATTACCACAAGCTTAGTGCCTTAAAAGCAATGCAGACATTATTTTGTAGCCGTGGAGGCCAGAAGTCTAGAATTTAGTCTCAGTGGGCTAAAAATCAAGGTGTCGGCACGGTTGCATTCTTTTTGGATGTTCTAGGTGAGAATCTATTTTCCTGCCTTTTCTAGCTTCTAGAGGCTGCAGGACTCCTTGGCTTTTTTCTGCTTTCTTCATCTTCAAAGTTGGCAGTAGAGCATTTTCCAATTTCTCTCTCTCATTTCCCTCTTTACTTTTCTTCTGGCCAACATTCCTATTGCCCCTTCCCTTTTATTTCCAGTTCTCTTTCCTTATGCAGATCTGTATTTAAGTTATTTGGATAAAATGTCTCTTTATTATTCTCTCTGCTAGTATATTAATGCATAGCCCTGTTGCTCTAACCATCTTTTTTTTTTTTTTTTTTACTATTCTTCTTTCTCTTTAAAATGTGAACAAAACTGTATTGACACTCTTTAACAGATCCATGAGGAAATTAAAGTTTTGCTTTTTAGGCTTCAGTCTAGAATTTCCCTCATAGCTCTTAAACCTGACTTTTTAAAACAGTTTGTTGTCTCCATATTCCCCCAAAGAGAGGAATCTAGTGATTTAATATCAAACCTAACAGTGAAAGGATTTGTATTTCACAGCTTGCTTATTGTCCTGACTCATGTGTATGCCATAATCACACGTATGAAGCAAATGTTAAGGTGAAGCTGACAAAACCCTTTACTGTCACAGTTCTTGTTTTCTATGACTTTAATTTTGAGGAAAACCTGCATATTCATTCACAGCATGTACTGTGGTGAAAAAAATAGGAAAAAAAATTGTATAGCTAGAATAATTAAAATGCTAAAAAGATTTTTAATTAATAGACTTTATTTTTATAAGTTTTTGGTTTACAGAAAAAATGAGCAGAAAGTACAGACTATCTCCCAAAATACCCCCCAAAATGCTAAATTTTGAGGAGACCAAAAATATTTCCTAATTCCTGAAAGATTAGCTGCATTCACACTCACCTGGTTACTAAAGAAGACATGTACATTGTGAAAAAAAAGTTAATATACAGTCAAAAGGAAGTAAATAAAAATCATGTGAAATATACTACCCAGAAAAAAAAGCCATCAATAAAGTTTTGGTGGTTTAATAACCTTTTAGATTGTTCGTACACATATGTTTATATACTGGGACTATTTTTCCATACCGTTTTCTAACCTATTCTTTTTAATGATATATTATAAACATTTTCCATATTAATTGACAACATTTTTATTGGCTGCATATGTTTCATCATATGGTTACACTGTGATTTCTTTTTATAACACTCTAGCAAACATTCCTGAAACTATCTTTAAGTATTTCCTTGTAATAAGTCCCAGGAAGAGGAAATCTCAGGGCAACGGGCATTTTTAAATCTTTTGATACATACAAGTATTAGCAAATCCAGAAAAATGAAGTTAAGCAAAACATGCTACAAGCCTGCTTCTGCTCCGTGGTCAGTGTTAGTTGGAGAGGTAGCGCTAGTTTGGATGACCCAGACAGTCATAGTTCAGAAGGTAACTTCCCAAAACAGAGTTCCTGCACTTCTTTCCCTTCCCAGGAAAACATGTCATAGTGATGTGATTATTGTTTCTTAATTTCAGGTTACCTCGCACCTCGAAACCTTCCTAGTACAGGATTCTTCCCGTTCCTGCAAACCCTACTCTGTGACACAGACTCCAAATGCAAAGACACACCCTATGGACCACAAGATCTCCTTCGTAGGAAAGGGATCGATGATGCTCTATTTAAAGACAGGTGGGGGTACTTCTCAAGTATTTTGAGTTGTTCTGAGAAATCAAATCTTGTTGCCTTATGAGATAACCAGGAAGCCATCCTGGGCTAGATGCACAACTTCATTTTCTATGTCTACAAATGCGATGATTTAAATATGAATGAGCAAGGTAGGTACAAGCTGGAATCACCATGTTTATGTGAGATTGAGCATAATATACTTTGGGTGAATTACTCAAATTTTAAGACAAGTGGCCAGGGCCGTTCTCTCTTTATTTCTCTCAAAGATTCTCTATCCCTCCTCAAATTGTCAGTGGCACGTTGCCCTAAGCCTCGATCACAAGCATGAGTACTTGTCAGGGGCATCATCTCCTGGAATAATGACCTATCTTACCTTAGGTGGTACTTCTAGATATAATAAAGTCCAAGAAGTACAAATAAGGAAATTAAGAGTCTCAAAATTCAAAGTAATAAAGTTGGAAGTATACACAACTGAACAACAACCTTTAAATGACATTAATGTGTGCCCTAATTTATGGTGTGGGAAGTGGCTGAAGAATGAAGGTAGGGAAACTAGACCATTTACAACCTGACCATTTCCAACCTCAGTTTCCCTCCCTGGCATTCTAAACCTAAAGAGACTCTCAGGAACCTACCTGTCTGTAGTACTAAAAACAATATTATAATCTTGAATCAAGCATGAGATAATTCTGTTAGAGATTTTTTTTTAAAAGTCTCTCAAGAAAAGATTATACTTACCTCTAATGAGAGATATTTTGTTCCTAAACTTTAATATTAAATTTCTTGACATGTAGTGTAGTTTCTCCTTTAGCATCATCATCATGACTTTGAACATCAAATAATATGGGTGATAGTTTAAGAGAGAGCCACTGGAAGCTACTTAGCATAAAATATAAAGATATCAAGAATTGTCATTGGAAGCCATTTCAGACACATAATTGTTGGGTTGCTAATTGCACTGGTTTTGTTGTTTCAATAAGTTCATTAGGCTTGATGCTTAAAACAGTCTGATGTTCATTTATTCATTCATTCATTTAAGAAATAGTGACTAAGAAACTTCTATGTGCCTGGCGCCATTCCAGACACTGTGATACAGACACAAATAAGACACATTTCTCTACCCTTTTGTTACTTGCATTCAAATGGAAGGGCACACAATAAAATGAACAATCAAATAAATAATAGCATAATTATAAAATAATAAGGGTGCTGGTGAGAAAATAAAGCAGGTTAAGAGGTAGAAGTTGAAAGGTAGGAATTTACTAGAGTGTCAAGAGAAGGCCTCTGCTAGAAGGTGACATTTGGGTAGAGAGCAACAAGGACAAGGAGAAACCAGAAGCTGCATATGAACATCTGGAAAGAGTGTTCCAGGCAGAGAACCAGTAAAGGATCATGAAGTGGGGACAAACGCGACCATGTAAAGAAGCAGAAAGTCAGCTAATATGGCAGAAACATAGTAAGGGATGATGTAAGTGGCAGGGGACATGTTGAAAAGGAAGAGAGGAGACAGAGCATGCAGAATCAGTGATGATGGAAAAGGTAAAGGGGTTTGCACTGCATTTTTAGTCTGAGAAGCCATTGGAAACTTTTAAACAGGGGAATGACATGACATATTGCCCATGAGAATAGCATGCTCTAGGGGTATACAAGCATTATCTCAACAAGAACTAGTGTATATTTCTGTAAAGAGACCAGTGCCAGCCAGAGCCTGTGCCCTCTTGGCTGATGAATGCAAAGGTGAGATGTGAGGAGGAATGGCATTCCTGGTCATTCGAGCATGTATGGTCTATGTCCCAATGTGAGTGATCAATTAGGCATGATTTATGCTGATGTTCTGCAGGGGAGGGAAAATATTAAGTAAAAAATGATCACAGGAGATAGTGCGATGAAGAATGCCAGAGGAATGAGGAAGTAAGACACTCTCCACACTTAAAAGTAGAAAGAGAGATTTCAGCTAGGGTAAACAGATGCATCTTTACAAAAAGGTTTACTTGAGACACATTTTGTGACCAAGCAGTAGAAGAGATATGGGAAAAAGTAACACCCATCTTTTATGGATTGGATTACTGTTCCACCTTGGGCTCTATTCTTTATACTTTTTTTCCCCCATTTGTGACCAAGCATTAGAAGAGATATGGGAAAAAGTAATATCCATCACTTATGGATTGGATTACTGTTCCACCTTGGGTTCTATTCTTTATACTTTTTTTTCCCCATGAAGAACTAACTCTGAGGGAAATAGTTAACAATATCTAAGAAGTATGTAAATAAACCTTCCCCCAAAGGAGTATTTTTCTAAGTAATATTATAGGAAACAAACTCATGGGGCTTCATGAGATGAGATATTGAGTTGATTTTGGAAGTAGGATTAAAGTCCAGGTTTATTTTATCATTTGTTGATTATTTTCTAGATAGCTGATCATGTTGGCTTTTCTTAGGTTTATTCTAACACTCCAGGTAGTTTGTCTAGCTCAAGTTATATATTGCTGTATATTCAGTATTTTCTTTAAACTACTAAGTAAATGGAGCTTAATTTAGAAAATTATGTACAATAATAAAATTGCATTAATGATATTTCCCACCATGCTATTAACTTTTATGCTTTATATATCACCATGCAATGAAACTGGCTCATGGTTATCTGGCAAACCATGCCACTAAATTGCTTCTCTTTGGTGAAAGTCAATTCCACCAGCATAGCCTCATTAAGAAAAAAACAGCTTTCCTTTTCTGTTCTGCAAGTGAAGAAAGAAATGCTGTTTTTGGTCTCATCAAAAGAGGGCTGCTATATTTCTTCTAATAGAATGCTTTTCTGAAAGACACGACCACACTGCAGTCACTTCTTGCTGGCCAGTCGCTCAATATTTTGATGTGATTTTGCATTTGGCACCAGCCTTCTGTTATTAAATTCATACATCTCTAGGCATTAACTTCAGGATGAGATGCTTTTTCAAAAGTCCAACACTATGCTCAGCATCAACTCTAACTAGCTGTCTGAAAAAAGAAGCAATTACATTTACGGTTTTCTTGCTTATTTGCGCAACAGATGATCACACATCACAGATTCTACTCTTTTCCTTCTTTCCTACACTGCCTCTAAGAATATATCAGAACAGTGGGAGCTCCTGGCCATGCCATTGCTCACACAGCTGGTGAATGGCGAAGATCATCTCCCAGAGCTCACAAGGTCATTATTTGGTGAAGCGATTCAGCATTCCTGCAGATTCTGTGGGGGAACTGCCTCTACAGATATGCTCCCTATTTCTGTTCACACTCATCCATAACCCAGGGTTTCTAGACTCATACCTCTGCTCTATTGTATGGCTCCTACACAGCATGAAAAATAGCTAATCGGATTTCATTCTGGGATAATTTTGAAGTGCCAAAGTCTTTGTTTAAAATTGAAAGATACAGATGAGTTTAGAAACTGACCTAAATGTATTATTGGGAAAGTAAGGCAAGTAGAAGGAGAAAAGATATTTGTCCCCATTTGACATAATGATGAGATAGGATGTATAGTCTCATATAGTATTAATTCAGACTATAACCATTTAGTAACCATTTTATCTAGAATTAGTGTAAAAAGAAAGGTTAAAATTTCATTTATCAAAATAAAACAAAACAAAACAAAAAAACCAAAGTGGAAGAATGTCTCAACTGCCATGCAGGCAAACTGTTCATTCATTCAGTAAGCATGTGTGATATGTACAATGTGCTGGAGACTGGGCAAGTCACTGTAGGTATAGAAATGAATAAGGCACATTCCCTGCCCTATATAATTTGTCAGAAAGAGAGACAGGCAAATTACTATATAAACGTGGTAAATGTGACGAATATTTGCTTGGGCTCACTGGAACATTAGATAACACGTGGACAATGGGTACATAGGAACCGTAAGACATTGTTTCTGCCCGAGGAATTCAGATCTTACTGTTGGGTACATAACTGGAGTAGAGCTAGGTTTGGGTAGGGAGACGTCAGGAGATTTCTCCTAGTGGCCTTAAAGGGTGGTGGTTCCCAGAATAGAGGAGGGTGTATTTGAGATAGGCCTTGGAGAAAGAATTCCAGAACTCAGACAAAGAGAAAAATGGATGGAGGCATATTCGAGGAATAGGCTGATTTCTTTGCTACTGACTATGATAGAGAAATTTCAAATTTTCTTGTAGTGTTGCCAAATTAACCTTCCTGTTTCATGGCTGGGCAGAGCATGATCTGTACAGTATCATCTGAAATATACTGTGATGTTGTCACTTTCCCCCATTCTACATGTTCCTGACACACATCCATCTGCTAAAACATTTCTTCATCTGCCCATCACAATCAGTCAAGTACAATGTATTTTGAGAAGTAAATTTTTTTTTTCCTGACGAGTAAGGGGATCGCAACCTTCAGAACAGTGTTGTCTGCACCATGCTCAGCCAGTGAGCGCACTGGCCATTCCTATTAGGATCCGAACCCGCGGCCTCAGCGCTACCAGCGCTGCACTCTTCTGAGTGAGCCACGGGGCTGGCCTGAGAAGTAAAATTCAAAAAAAAAAAAAAAAATCACACACACACACATGCAAAACTTTTAAAACTATGTTAGTCCAGGTTATATGTTACAACTCCAAAGTCCTTCCTAAGAATATAAAAAACCCTAGGACAAGGCAACATATTAAGGCATTTCTAAATCTTAACGTCTTAACTGATATCGATCATGGGATTGTAACTGGGCTGCCTAGAAGAAAGATATGTTTTGAACATGGGCAGGCGTCCATATCTGAAGCGTGGATGACCCTTAAGGAATGAAGGTCAGGATAAAATACAAGATGAAAACTAAGACAATTAAAATTATCCTGTGAGTGACCTGCTTGGGGATAGCCAGGAAGGACAGCTATGTCAAATCACTGAAGGGAACTAGGCTTACAACACATCTTACATCTTTCCAGGTGTCACTACACACCCATATCATTGTAATTCTGTGGAAAAGAGAAAAAAATATATAAAAATTTTACTAACTCTTAGAGACAAAAAAGAATGTCAGAATTTTCTTTCCAGGATTTGCCATATGTCCCTTTCCTGGTAAGAATTCCTTTTAGAAACATAATTTACCACGGCACAAGTGGATACCACTCATACAGGTAGTCTTTCCTCCTCACAGGAAAAACACCCAGTCTAAGTGCATATTACAGTGATATATATAAATGTGACATTTCCCTAATGTAGCTATTGGTAGATATATCTGAGAAGAAGTAAAATCTATTCTGTGTTTAGTTTTCCTCCCAGCATCATGGAACTCTTAAATCCCAGATGTTTCCCTTTTTGAATTCCACTCTAAAATAGAGCCCTATAAATGCCATCGAGGCAGAGTCTGTCTTCAGCGTTTTATAGGAGAGGCCCTTAGCCATGTCCCTGGTACTGTACATGCAGCTGGGTCCAATAAAAGTTAATTAAATGATGCCACAGACCACTTGGTGATTTGATTCAGGATTTCTTGGCTCACTTTCAGGGTTGAATTTTCTGGAATCAGATGGGCCCACATGCCAATTCAGGGGGCATCTAAGTTTTGCATAATGCTTTGCATAAAGTTTTCCCAGAGATATCCAGTATGAGATAGATTCTATGAGACTTCCTCAGAACTGTTTAGAACTCCCGAATAAGATTTTTAGGTCTCCTGAGTTGGTCCTGGGGAGTAAGAACGGGAATGAGTTATCACTGAACAATTCTACTATCTGACACAGTCTAGTGCAGAGTTTCCCAACCTTGATAGTACTGAAACTTAGGGCCAGATAATTCTTTGTTGTTTTGTGCATTATAGGATATTTAGCAGCATCCCTGGCCTCTACCCACTAGATGCCGGTAGCACCCCCACACAGTTGTGACAACCAAAAATGTCTCTAGACATTGCCAAATGTCCCCTGGGGAGAAGGTCAAAATTTCTCCCATTTTAGAACCACCTGTCTAATGAAAAGGTAATGGGACACAATAATCAACCTCATTGTATATCGACAAAATAAAATTAAGAGGAAAAATAAATAAATAGGTGAAAAAAATAAAGAAAAGGTGAAGGAAAATTTTTAAGATGGAAAGAGGCTTGGTTTGAGATTGTGATTCTAATAATACTTAGAATTTCAAAAGGAGAGAATAAAACTGAGTTTATCAGAGCTGGGAAAGGGAGAGGAGGATAAAGTAGGAATTGGTAAAGGACCATAAAAAATGTTTGCATTGTATAATGCTGAATATAAGTTTGAGATTGTGATTCTAATAATACTTAGAATTTCAAAAGGAGAGAATAAAACTGAGTTTATCAGAGCTGGGAAAGGGAGAGGGGGATAAAGTAGGAATTGGTAAAGGACCATAAAAAATGTTTGCATTGTATAATGCTGAATATACTAGTTATCCTGATATTGCACACAGATATTGATATCTAACTCTGTACCTCACAGATATGTACAATGAACCATGTTTCAATAAAAATAAATACATTAATTAATTAACTAAAACAAAAAATTTTTTTTAAAGAATTAAAAAAATAAGACTGTGATTCTCAGGATTGTGCTCTGTAAGAGATACAAATGAGAATTCTGATTTATGGGCCCCTGTTATGTGTTCACATTGTCCCCTGGGCCTGTCCTTACTTAGCTATTCCCATTAATGTATAGCAATCCCTGGTTTTCTTATTTGATTTGCCCATTACATTATATGTAGTGGGAACTGAATCAATGTTGGGTTAGTGAATGAATATGGTGGGTACATTGTGAGATTGTACGCTTGTGTTTTGGGTGCCATCCTGTGTGTTTCCTCTTCCGAGGACCTTTGCAGAATCAGGTAGGCAGCAGTGAAGAGCAGGATGAAGCCATTTTGAAAAGATGCATTCTTAGCTATAAGTTGTTCTGAGTGATATCCTTTATCATCAAGTATTCAGTGCTTGTCAGGTGCTATACATCCTACCATCTGCCAATACAGTATGCTGTAGACTTTTCTCAAGAACCTTACAGTCTAAAAAGAGGAAAATTAATCATTATTACAGATGAAAATTTCCTCTCATAAATAGATAAAGAAATAAAGAAACTCATAAAATGAAGAAGGGGTTGTAAAAACCTGGGTGAAGTCCTCTGCCTCATACCACTTCACCAGCTAATACTTGCAGATTACAGATCCATAAAATAATGGGGTACAGCCATCCATTTGGAATCCAGAGTTTTTGAAGGTTCTAGTATCTAAAGGGATTATTTCTGGAGCATAGATGTATAAGAATAGGCCTTCAGCTCCATATTGATGGTGAACATAGTGTCTGCACCAAAATTTTTTTTTTGACAAAGACCTAATAATTGGCGAGTGCCTATGATGCTAGGAACCAGACAGACGCTCAGTACACACATCTCATATCATATTCACAACAACCTTTCAATGTAGGTGTTGCCATTCCTAGTTTACAGATAAGGGAGACAATGGCTGAGATCTTTTAGGAAAAGACAGAGCCGAAATTCCAAAGATATTTTCTAACTCCAAAGCACTTTTGGCCACACTCCAGCCATCAGATCTTATGGTCCAGTACTGTGCTATATGTTGGGAATATAAAGATGGAGATGTGGTACCTGCTCCTAAAGATGTCACAGCCTAGAATGGAGAAGTGGTGGGAATGGGTACACATGTATATAAAATAAGTATGTATAAAATGACTGTGTGAAATAATGGAAAGGGTACTGTTTCTTACCCATCACTCCAAGAAGCATATAGTGTGCTTTGTCTATAAGCATGATTGTGCTTATTAGAAAGTTCAGAGAATGGGCCAGCCTGTGGCTCACTCGGGAGAGTGTGGTGCTGATAACACCAAGGCCACGGGTTCGGATCCTATATAGGGATGGCCGGTTGCTCACTGGGTGAGCATGGTGCTGAAAACACCAAGTCAAGGGTTAAGATCCCCTTACCAGTCATCTTTAAAAAAAAAGAAAAGAAAAGAAAAGAAAGTTCAGAGAATGCCATTAACTTATGTTGCTAACTCATGGTAAGACTGGCTACCTACTTGCCTTTCTCTAATGATTGAATAGGGAGTTAATAGGATTAATTACCTCTGTTTGGAGGAATATTTCAACTTATAACCTTAATTCACCTTTTTACCTGCTTACTCTCTGTTGTACGTGTATTTTGTGGTTTCCATTTTCAGAGGTTAAAGAAAACAGTTTTGTTGTGTAATGGTAGTGGATGCGTCCCCTCACATCACACTTTGTAAGTGCAAAATAAAATGGAAGAATTTTCAGGAAGAGGAATAGCAGAGCACATATGATATCCTAAGCTCTCATTTCCACAAAAAGGCACACCAAGGATGCATAAAAGGCTGAGGGCAACTACGTATCCACGGGCACTTCCCGGTCAAGGCAAGGTGCTGTTAGGAAGGGAGCCTCTATGGTTCTTGCCTGGGAGTAGTCATTTTACCTATGATCAAACTCAGGCCTGCAGAGCTGGGAAGGGAATGAGCTTGACTTTCCCTAGCATTTAAAGAACATTTGTAGGAGTAATGTTGGGCTCTTATCCGAACGTGGGAAGATGGATAAAGTGTCCTCTGTGGAGCAGGTGCAGGCTTCGCTTCTGCCAGACCACGCTTTCTTCATTTCCTACTGCCTCGCCTGCCTTTTTTCCTTCCTCACTCCCATTTATTATTCAGTCTGTTTTCTCCTGCTCCTTCAGTGCTCATTTTGATCTTTGTCATCCTCCCTTTGGTTTTTGTGGTTGTCCATAGTCCTTAAAATTTTTATGAAGGCACTTTTTCCCTTTATTTCAAAATGTATTGATATTCAGTAGTATTTCTTATAGTATTTCAAGCTGAACTAAAAAGTGCCACGAAAAAGAAAAGTAAAACCGACTTTCTCAAACTTTCGAAAACTTCTTTTTGAGAGAGGAGAAAAGGTTGAGGTCAGTTGTTATTTGAACAGTTTTCCCATCCAAATAGTCAGCATAAGGAATGTAAAAAGATTTAGGGAAGTACAGTCTTGGTCATGAATAATTCAAATATATATTAACAATGCAGAACTTTGGAGCAACCAGTACATTTTATAGAGAATATTGGAAAAACACTAGGGAATGAAAGCAAATATCACCTTTTTTTCATTTTCCAGCAATAAATCACAAAACACCCAGGAACCAGGGTTTGGATCTTGTTTCTAAAACAAATCAAATTGAACCACAGTAGTAAGAAGAATTTATTGCTTTTCCATTACCTTTTTATATTCATGTTTATGTACCTTAATTAAGCTTTTTTATGAACAACTACATAAAATTCACCAACTTTTTGGAATTCTAAAAATTATTCATATCCAGGTATTTAGACTGATTTCATTTTTGAGATATATACATTTATTTTAGGTACTTAATTTTAGGTACCTCCAGTTTTCAAGAAAATGTAATTATCTCCATTTTACTAATAAGCTTAACAGGAAGTACATTTTTAAAAAAGAGAGTTACTAAATTGTGGGAAAGTTTAATAATGTTTTCTTCCAAAAGCTAGTGTGAGCATATTGTGTGGCGATTCTTGGTACCACAATGCTATTATTACTGCATTGACGCATTCAGTGAAATTAAAAATCTGTTTTAATGTTATTCCTTTTACACCTGACACCCCCTGTGATGACACTGACCACGGTTTCTGGCACATACTAGATAGTCAATAAATGTTCTTTTCCTTCTTTCTTGAACCTGTCTTACAAGTATTCAACTTCGAAAATCTTCAAAATGCTATCTATAACATAGAAAACTTGTTTTTCTTTCAGTGTTGACAAATAAGCAGATCTTTGTTTCAGTCCTCAGAGTACCCTTGGACTCATCTATTTGGGATCCATCAACTTTTTAGAAGGAAAAAATACATCACAAATACTTTCAATATTTGGCTCCAATGTCTTTTTAAAGTAATTTTCCTTTCTACATTTTTTAAAGTAAAAATGACTACTTTAAATCTCATCTAGGCCATTTTCTCTGCTTAAAAACTTACCTTGTAGGAGACCTTGTCTATTCACTGGTGTATGGTTAGGTGAATTCTGACATTAAACTCTTAGAAAGTATATTAAAAACTCAAAAGTCCTCACAGAGCCCTGGAATCTGCCACATAATACATTGCTATAACTAACTGAAATTAATGTGGGAGAAGTTATAGAGATCTTACTTTTTCTTCTCCAGTGAAATTTCGAGAAAGTCATCCAACGTGGAGAAGGACAGCAATTTATCACTCCACAGCACCCAACTTCCAGAAAGAAGGCACGCATCGCTGGGTAAGCTTCGTCTCTTCTGTAGAGTTCAGAGCAAGCCTTTTGGAAGAGTAAAGGTCGATCTTTAAAAGGTGTATACTCTAAACTTTTCAAACAAACACGGAATGCTTAGAAAATCCCTGAGATCTAAATGTTCCTCATGGTTGCCTGAGTGTGGCAGTACAATTATGCAAAGTTCTTGAGAATAATTAGAAATTAAGTTCTTACTGAAATATCTGATTGCAGCAAAAGCCTGCATGCTGAGAATTGCAGTTTCCTGGAACTGACTCTGGACTCTTTCGTTGTCTGCAATTAGATGGTGCTGGGATGCTTAGAAATCCCAGTAATAAATATTATTGGAAAGAATCTCAAAGATTTATCCAAACTTTCCATTTTACAGATGAAGAATATAAGGCCTAATAAGATTAGGTGCTACAGCAGAGCAGGTATTAGAACAACCTCTAGGCCGGTGGTCTTTCAGCTATACGCTTCTTCCTCCCACTTAAAATCTCAGTGTCACAGATTTTAACGTGATTGTGCACTTGTTTCACATATAGGCCAGTAGCTCTCAAATGTACATGTTCAGAGAAGTTTAAAAACAAGTGATTTTTGATGCAGCTGGACTTGAGAAACACTGGTTAGAAGTCACAAATTGAGAAAAACCTCTGGAAACAGCAGAACTGTTTTACATTCATTTGACAAATATTTATTGGGTGCTGGCTACCATGTAGGCACTGTCCTAGGGACTGGGGATATATCAGTGAACAAAACAAAGATTCCTGTATATTAGAATATGATTGGTGCTCTGAGAAAAAGAGGAGTTTCTTTAAAAGTGCCATGGAATATTTAAGACCATATGATATTAAATAGCCTTCCAATACAAGTTGAAGGACCAAGTGAACACAGTCCTGTGTTAGTGTGGTAGGAGCATGGTGGTGAATGGTTTTGAGGAGTTATTGTACTGTTGTGAATGATCTGTGGGTATTTGGCTGTGGAGGTTAAAGCACAGTAGAAATAAGCTCATGGTGTTAACGATCCAGTAGACTTGGCTTTGCTTGATAGCCACAGATTATGTTTCTCACTCTGGCCCGTCATCTCACAAATGTATTGCCTTGGTCTACAGAAATTAGATGGCAAGTTTTTCAGCCTCATGGGCACTAAAATAAAGTTTACGCCTTGTTGATGATGAGTTACTGGTATCTTTGAATATTAAGATTCTTTGCTGTGAGGATAAAGTATTTCTGTCAAAAATTTATACAAGTCAACATACTGGCATAATGAGCATCCATGCTACTATATGAATGTATTCTTCTAGCTAATGCTCCAAACCCAGAAAACTCTGCTACGTCATAAATAGTATTAGCTGTGGCCACTTTGGGAATTACTTAATTATACTATACTGTAGTCTGGACTAATTGTTTCATCCCATTTATTTGATCTGAAATATCATTCAGAAACCACTTTGGGGAGGAACGAATTTATGATCCTAAGCAGATTTCATCATCCCAACTGGATAATTAAAAAGAAAGACCATTATCACCAGATGTGCACTGGCAGCTCCTTTGAACAGATGTTGGCTATGATGGATTTGTGGAGCTAGTGGAGAAACCAGAAATGATTCAGTTTATTGGGCAATAATATTGGTGATGAAGTTTAATGACACAAAGTGGAATAAAAACGGATGACATCTAAATGATGGGGAAAAAACCAAGAGCAGACCAAAATCATCACAATTTTATGTGAACAGAAAAAAATATGGAATTTGCCATTTTGCCAGTATGAAACTTTCATGGAAGAGGCATATTTGAGCACATTCCTGCTCTGGGGTATATGAGATCACAAGTGATATTTCTGGATTCTTATGTAATCCTGCTCATTCTTGTGTGTGTTTAGAATGCTAATCTGTTCTTTCTTCTATTACAGCCACAGTTTTTCCCAGTCCAAGTTATGATTTGGAAAGTACTGGAACAGATACTTTCAATGGCAGTCAAGTGCTTGCATGGATCCTTGGTTTGGAAAAGGTAACTTCATTCAGTTTTGTAATGAACAGATAATAAAGAGTGGATGAACAAATGCCTTTTATCAGCACCATGCTCTACCAACTAACTAGCCAGACTCTGAGCAAATGTCTTTTAGGTTGATGGAAGTATTGCCCAAACAAGAAGTTTGGAGCACCTTTCCTGTTTAGAGTAATATCTCAGGTAGATTCTTTTCTTAGGAGCTATTCAACAAGCAGCTTAATTTTAAGATATTCTGAATTTTTTAAGGTCTTGGATATTTATTTACTTCCCTGTTAAATTCCTTAACTGAACTTAAGGTTTTCATTTAGTAAGAAACAGGGTGGCATTATATGTGATCTTTTAATTTTCTGAAGCAGGGGAAGAAATACAAGACCAAATGAAGCTATAACACTATTCGAACTCGCTGCGTCATCCATACCAATGATGTCTTTGGAAAAATTAGAGCTATGGAAAATATCACTCCAAAGTAGAAAAATCCTTTTCCTTAGACTGTTTTAGGGAACTTATCCATGGATTTCCTAGTGATCAGCCACTTTAAGTGATTTCAGATTGCAAGTAATAAACAGCATTTCTATCAGAGGTGTGAACTAGCAGCCTGTGAGCTAAAAGTGTGTGTAGTATACAGGGATTTTAAGAAAATGAATTTAAATGTCTTTAGTCAGAACAGGAACTCTCCCATTAACAACAATCCCCTCTCCTTCTGATAATCTTTCATCCAGACAGATTCATACATTTAAGTTATCTGGCTGGTCCCTACAGGGATTTGAGTCCTGCTTTATGTGTTCCTCAGAAATGAGGTAGAGATCACTTTCAAAACTTTGCATTAGAGAGACTATTTTCTATTTTTCTCCCTCTCCCCCATCTCACTCATACCCCCCACAAGCATTTTTAATATGTCCATGTCTCATATAGTAGATATTTCTTCCATCTAAATCATAAGACTTGTCTCTAGCCTTTATTCATATTCCAGTAGCCATAACCACTGTAGCTTAATATGTCTGTGTTAGTTACCCTTGAATTAACGTTCTATGTAACTGAGGAAACTCAATAAACTGGGTTATGTAAATAAGCCAAAGGACAACACGAAAATGGACGCCAGGAAAAGACACCAATCTCTCATCAAGGCATCTCTGCCTGTGTTGGCCAAAATGTAATACTTTCCCATTCATCTTTCCCTAGATGTTGAAAGTCTAGTTTATATAATATTTGAGGCCTCAGAAGCTCCCTGTCTGTCATAGGAAGGCTCCCAATATGCCCAGTTAATTCCAATCTAATGCCTCCCCCAATCATGTCTGTGTATAAACAAGGGACAGTCATTCTATTCCACTCTGTTCTTTCCATATTGGTTTCTAGAAGCAAATAGTCTTGCATTGAATCAGATAAATTCTTAACACCTAGAATAGCAATGCTAGTCTCAAAAATGCCACTTTATTGTATTGAAACTCCCAAGTTCTCTTTCTCGTATGGAATGAAATTTCAAAATTTTGTGAGGCAGCACAGAGCCATATATCCAGGGGAAATAAGCCAAAAATGAATTTTCTATGTATAGACACATATTTTTAGAGTAGTTGGAGCCAGGGAAGGGATGTAAAAATTACGATGACATATTGATGCCTGTGTCAGCAATCTCTCGGATTCCTCTTTCTTTCTCTTTACTGCTTTCTGCAACCCCTGCAAGAATGAGTAGAGAAATCATTTTGGGGTGAGTTTATGTGTAATGTTAGAAAAGAGATATGGATGAATGACTAGAAGACCTAGCACTTACAGTACATCCTGGATAAGTGGATCCTGTCTTGCTCCATAACATTTAGAAGTTGAGTCACTGGAAGGCAGAGTGTACATTTTGTAATGTAAACTTAAGAGAAGGATAAAGTTGGTCCTCACCTCACAGGGTTACAAGACTTAATTATTAGGAAGGACCTTCCATAAACTTAAGAAATATGTCTTACAAAAGAGTTACTTTGATAGAGTAAACAACAGAGGTTTGAGTTATATTACAACTAAAGATAATTGGCTCTGTAAATACCTAAACAACTTAATAACAGTGAATGGGATCTACATTTTAGGTGAAAATAGCACTGCACCTGTGACAGGTCTGCACTACGATATATGAGTATATAAGGGGATTATAATGATTTCATTATGAAAATGATTTCCAATTATTGCTTTTAGTAATCACACTTACTTTTACATGTTTATATATATGTTTTCCTTTTTAATTTCTGTATATGACTTAAATGGAAGAACTGTTTTCAAATAAAACATAATCCATCTTTGTTCACTTCCATAAATAAACACTGTTGGTCTTAAGAATAGACATTTAAGATATTTCTTTTGGAAGTCCTCCAAAGATCATGACCAGTTTCCCATGAAGCATCACAAAGAGTTAGGGCACCTGACCTTCTGCAACTTCAGTGCCCAGGAAAAATGAATAAAATTTTTATGCGTGAAAATTTTTGTCAGAAAAGATATGGTGCATTTAGTTTCTCTGGTCAGAGACAGTAAATGAGTTCATCTACACAAATCATATATAAATAATTTAAGTCATAACAATGGCAAGAATATACCACATTTACACATTCTCTTTCATGCACATATTCACAAATTCTCATGGGTAAACTCAATGTATTTTATTGTTTTTTTAATACTTGGGATAATGCAGAATCTTAAAATGCTATTGTGAAGACAGGTCAGTTTCCTTGAAGACTAGAATGTTTTAACATTTACATTTACTAATGTTTTTATCCCACTCTTTCACACATGTTTTTAGCTGTTAAAGCAAAATTCGACTTCAGAAGATATACGAAGAGAACTGTGTGAGAGCTATCCAGGGTACATTGCAGATTATGCCTTCTCTTGGACCATTCTAGGAAAAAATGTTTTTAACAAATTTTGCCTTTCCAACATGACCCTTTTAGAGTCTTCTCTCCAAGAACTAGAAAAACAGTTCTCTCAGGTGAGTGTAAATCTTTTAATCTCATCCATCTCTCATAAACAATAGAAGGAGGTGTACTGTTTCCACTTTTGGATCCACAGAGTGACTCAACATGAGTCAATGAGCAAGTCTGTAGGAGATGGACTGGGAAATGCTGAGTGGAATATATCCTCACTTTTGACATGTATTCTTTATTTGCACACGATGTTTAACCTTAAGTAAAGTCTATGTATCATTTAAAAGTTCAGGATTGAAATGATTTCAATGCTGAACCAAAAGTATTACATTATGGTTAATGTAGACACACCTTTGTAGTTGAAATATGTCTGCTCTATGGTGAATAAAGATTGACTGTTTACTCAGATCTTTAAGTGAGGCTACTCAGGTTGTAATTCAGGTTTAATAATTAAGATATCAGAGCCATGTAATTATTGGAAGTTAAAATAATGAGTAGTGTCTTTTTATTTTTCTCACTGACCTCAAACTTAATTCAAAAAGCTGAATTTTGATGATACAATATATCCCCTTCCCCAAAATATTACACATTAGAACCAAGAACATTCCACTGCAGAGTGCTAATGACCATTTGTAGATGCTAGTCCTAAGTAACAATGGTGAAAATGACACCAATAATGTACATTTAATGAAACCCTATGTACAATGAAAGATCACAGAAAATATTCAGAATTCTATTGAAGTTTTATAGGCAGTAATACATGAAACATGTCCACTTTTAATATTCCCTGCCCCACCTTATTTTTTTATTTTTTTGGAGACTGGCTGGTATAGGGAAGTGAACCCTTGACCTTGGTATTATAAGGCCATGCTCTAACCAACTGAGCTAACCAGCCAGCCAGCCCTTTCTTGATTCTCTGAATTTTACTGTAATTTTTTTTAAGTACAGAATGCTTAAATTACCCTTTATTAATCTAAGTTTTCCAAATGAACTGGATTATGGACACTGTTATAATAATCCCAATCCAATGTAAAGCACTTAAAATCCTTTCTTAACAAACTTGGCATTTACGTAGTATAGAATGTATGGTCAAAAATACATTGTTCGAAATTGCATTCTGAGCATGAAAGACCTTGAATTAACATAGATAGAAAGCTCAACTTGATTAGTGTGAACGAGCTTATCAAGAAAATTGCTTTGAGTGGGAATATAATAAAGAAAATATGTTACCTCTGAAAGTATTAGCTGAATTCTATGATGCAGAGTAAAAGCAAAAGTCATGGTTCTTGTTACTTGTTTATAGTACACAGTGTGACTATTACACAGATTTATTCACTCTAAGTCATTTATTATTTATTCACTCTAAGTCATTTATTATAAAGTCATTCCTGACATTGCAACAGAACTTTGGAAATATTTTATTTCACTAAGTGTGTGTAATCATAATAGTAAACATTTTCATACATATATTCACACGCACAATATATATATTATATATTACGAATATATCTGTATTATATATCCATATCTCTATCTTCCTATATATTCGTTTTAACGGTTCTCCACCCAAATCATATAAGGTCTAGTAATGGATATGGGGAAGATATGTCTGTAAGTCCTAAATTTTAAGGTTCTAAGGAAAAAGAAAAACATTATTCAGAAGCTAATTTTATTTTAGGAAACTAATTTTAATTCTCAAATACATAATTAGAATGTTTTATGTAAGTACATCTTTGTTAACCAAACTTTAAAGATGCTGATTTCTAAATAAATAAATATGCCAATTTCTGGAACTATGGGGAAAAAATCCAGTTATGTTTAAGATGTAATTAAGACATTAGATATGGTTGCAGTTTTTCCAAGTAAAAGATGGCTTCAAACTGAGTGAAGATCTGAAAGTATTGCTTATGTGAAAAATCTAGATTTTTTGATACTTACAAAGACAGTAAACCATGTGATTACAAATGTTAAAGTCTCATTTTACTGTTTGTGGTTTTTTTTTTAAGCTATCAAGTGACCCCAACAATCAGAAGATGGTGTTTCAGGAAATAGTAAAAGTGCTATCCTTCTTCTCACAAGTGCAAGAGCAGACAGCTGTGTGGCACCTTCTCTCGAGTTTTCCAAATGTGTTTCAGAATGACACATCACTCAGCAATCTATTTGATGTTCTTCGAAAGGCAAACAGGTAGGAAAATGTAAGAATTAAGTGGAATATTATTGTTCACAAAGAAGTCTTTTTTTTTAATGTTACCTGTGAGGATTACGATTAGGTAGGTCATTTAAGAACAGAGCAAATAATTCTTCAGCACCTTTTTGCAGATTTTAGCAATGAAGGTGAGTGTACTGGTTAAGCTAAGAAGAAAAACACACTGTGGTTGGTCATCAGCGTTCTCAAAGTGCCCGTAATGAAGGCAGGAGGAACACTAATCCTAAGAGTTGTGTTGTCACTTGGCATCCCAAGGTTTCTGAGAATGAGGTGTATAGCAGGACCAAATATAGAGTGCAACAGTGGCTCAGGCTCATTCAGGGGCAACGTGAGCTCTGTGCATTTAGCATTTAAACTGCCTAAGAATAAAATATCTCAGTGGGTTTTGTTTGGTACTATCCAATATAAAACAACCCCTGTGAGCTTTTTGCTCCAAGCCACCTCAAGGGTGTTGGCTCCCTCACGAGCAGCCAGCTTGTAAATGTCCTTTCTAAGCCTGAGTTTTGGGTTGGCTTTGTTTGGCATATATAGCACAAAGGTTTTTGCAGGAGAAACCCCTTTAAAAGCTGCTTTTCTCATAAAAGCAATCTGGGCATGGCTGGTATTTGGAATTTAATGATCAGTACTTAGGTTTTGACTGTCCTGTCTAGCTAATTTGAAAATGTGCATTAAAAGAAAACAACAACTACTGCATCAACAATGAAATTATTAAGTGCCAGCATCATTCCAGGCACTTTTCTGGGCCGTTTATATATATTATCACTTAGAATCTTAAAACAAACATTATTTATTTTATAAATGAGGTAGCAGGGTTATAAAAATTTAAATGTTTGCTGATCATGCATCTAAAAGGGTTTGAACATGTGTTTTCTAACTCGAGAACCCAGGCTTCCTCTCTAATATCCTTTAATAGCATGGTGTGTTCTATTTTAAAAGTCTAGATCTTCCTAAGAGATTGTGCTCACTTTTGAACACCTCTGAGAGCTTATGATAAGGCCCTGTGTTGGCACATTAATCTCATTTAATTCTCACAACAGTGCTTTGAGATTGAGACAACAGATCTGCATTTTACAGAAGAAGAAACAAACCCTTATGGAAGTCAAATGACTTCCCCAGGAGTCAACAACTCGGATGTGGCAAAGCCAGTACCTGAACTAAAGGAATTTGAACCCGAGTCCTGTGCTCCTTCCACAATGACACACTATAACTGAAGTGCAGAAGGAGCAAGATATTAAAAAGTTTGATTCTCTAATTGGTCCTCATTGTAGCTTTTAGGGAAATTTTCACTCACCCAGAATTGTGACACTTGATCATTTTCCTCCTGCTTATATTTTGTCTTAGAAAGCAAACAGGTGGGGCCGGCCCGGTGGCGCACTGGAGAGTGCCCCGCTTGGGAGCGTGGCGGCGCTCCCGCCGAGGGTTCGGATCCCATGTGGAGACCAGTTCCTGCTCACTGGCTGAGCACGGTGCGGGCGCGACACCGAGGGTTGCGATCCCGTTACCGGTCAGTAAAAAAGACAAAAAGGAAAAAAAAAAAAAGCAAACAGGTGAATCAATTAAAGGAAAAGGAGATTATCTGAATACATGGCAATGAAAAGAGTCAAAATAATATTCAGACCACAGACAAGATATCACTTCACACTCACTAGAATGGGTGAAAATTTAAAACATGGATAATTCCAAGTGTTGACAAGAACACAGAACAACTGAAACTCTCACACATTGTAAAATAATACAACCATTTGAAAAACAGTGTGGCAGCTTCTTATGAAGTTAAACAGTAGATACAAATGATGCCACATTCTACTTCTGGTTATCTACTCAAGAAAATGAAAAGATAAGCCTACACAATGGTCTGTATGCCATTGTGTACTTATTCATAATATCTAAAAGTTGGGGGAGGGGGACAAATATCTATAAACAGAATAAAGGAACAAATTGTGGTTTATTCATACATTGAAATTCTACTCAACAATAACAATAAACAGATTATTGCATCACACAACATCATGGATAAATCTCATTAATATTATGCTGACAAAAGAATCCAGACAAAAATAATATAGACTATATATGTAGATATTGTATTATTCCATTTATAGGAAGTTCTAGAATTGACAAAATTAATCTGTAGTGTTATAATTCAAATCGGTGTATTCTGGGGCAACTGTCAGGAGTATGAGGAAAATTTTGGGGGGAGTGATTGAAATGTTTTGTACCTTAATTGACATGATGGTTACCTGAGTGTATATATTTGTTAAAGCTCAACTGCACACGTGAAATAAGTGCATCTAATTGCATGTAAATTATACCTCAATGAAATTTGATTAAAAAACAAAAAAAACAAATAAAAAAGTTCCACAAAATAATATTCAGTATAAAAAAGATCCAAGAAACACTTTAGGGATTATTTTGGTGGAGTAAATTACATAGGAAAGACATTATACTGTGGCTATTTTAATTCCCTTAAAATTAAAAAAATATATTGCATATGTTAGCATTATGCAATAGTGTATTTTGTTAAGTAATGATTATAAATGTAAGACTGCCTACATAGTAGTGAAAACATGTTATAAAGAAATGGCTCTAAATTATTGTAAAGCAAATGGCATTTGACTTCGATGTGAAATCTACCCTCTTAAAAATTTTAATTGTTAACTATAGGTACAATGTTTTATAACAGATCTCTAGAACTTATTCATCTTGCTTAACTGAAACTTTATGCTCATGGATTAGTAACTCCCTATGTCCCTCTCCCCTCAGCCCCTGGGAACCACTATTCCACTCTTTGATTTTATGAATTTGATTATTTTGGATACCTCACATAAGTGGAATTTTGCAGTATTTGTCTTTCTGGGTTGCTGGATCATATGGTAGTTTTATTTTTAATTTTTTGAGGAAACTCCATACTGTTTTCCATACCTGCTGCATCATTTGTATTCCTGCCAATGGAGTGCAAGGGTTCCAATTTCCCCATATCCTGTTAACACTTATCTTTCATTTATTCAATGATATTTACCCTGACAATTGTGAGGTGATATGTCATTGTGGTTTCAATTTGCATTTCCCTAATGATTAGTGATACTAAATAATTTTTAATATATCTGTTGGTCACTTACATTCTTTGGAAAAATGTCTCTTCAAGTCCTTGGCCCATTTTTAAGTGGGGTTATTAAGTTGTTTTACTATTGAGTTGTAGAAGTTCATTACATATTTTGGAAATCAACCCTTTATCAGATATATGATTTGCAAATATTTTCTCCCACTGTGTAGGTTCTCTTTTCAACAGAGTTGCATTTGACCTTTATCTAATCTGTACAACTCTTTAGTGGTCCAGTATATTATTTCCAATTTATGTGTTTGATCTCTCTAATATGATAGTCCCTAGTCAATGTGGTTTTTGATTGCTTGAAATGTCCCATTGTGTCTGAGGACTGAATTTTTAACTTCATTTAACTTTAATTAATTTAAGTTTTAAAAATGCATACTTGTTTCAGTTATTGGAAAGTCTTTATATATTTGAAAAACTTGGGCATGGGAATCTACTTTTTCTCCTGTAAATTTAATTAAATCTAAATACAGGTTAAGTAGGTTCAATGAAAATTTATCATCTTCATTGAGATGCCCCATAACTGTAAAATACATTAAATTTTGGAGACTTAGTACAATAAAAAACTTAAAATGTTTTATTGATAATTTTTATATTGATTAAATGTTGAAATTATAATATTTTGAATGTATTAGGTTAAAATATATTATTAAAATTAATTTTATTTTTTTCTTTTATCTTTTTTAATGTGACTACTAGAAAATTCAAAATTAAATATGTGGCCTGCATTGTATTTCTATTGAAGACCCCTTTGTAAACAATATTTTAAAATCATATCTGGGGCCGAGCCCATGGCGCACTCGGGAGAGTGCGGCGCTGGGAGCGCAGCAGCGCTCCCGCTGCGGGTTCGGATCCTATATAGGGATGACTGGTGTACTCACAGCGCTCACTGGTTGAGTGCAGTGCGGCCAGTCTCAAAAAGGACAAAAAAAAAAAAAAAAAAAGTCATGAAGTGCTTGAAAGAATGTACATGATTTTCACATTTTACGAGAAGAAGGCTGTGCTGAGATATGAATCACAAAATCTCTTTTTATAAAAATTATCTTTCCTTAGAAGCCAACTTGTTTTGGATAATTTCCATTTTTATATGATGAAGAGCAGAACAAAAGTCTATGAAGTAAAAAAATATATCTAATTTTTTTTATTGGTTATGAATATTAAAAATATATATATCTTAATCGATGGTGCAAAGGGCTTCAGGGAGGATGTGGACCAGGTGTCATTACTTTTAAACTTACGTTTTGTTAGCAAAAGATGAATTAAGTGTACTGACGTGTTGTTAATAATATTAACAACAATAATTCTGACAGTTTTAATGAGATTGTCAAGTGTTCAGTCTTTGAAGGGGTGACTTTGAGACAATAGATCAGGTGAGTTAGGCAGAAAGCCAGGCTGGGAGAAGGCTGGCCAAGGTCTATGACCTGAGACCCTTTAACTGGTCTCCATGGTTGCCAGGGTTCAGAAATAATCCGGTGTCAGAACCAGGAGATTCTGGAGCAGACATAAAAATGCCTGAGGGATCAACTGTCATGTATACAGAGCAGAGATGAAAAAAATACAGCCATGCCTCTATGGCTAAATGTTTGGAACATAGCTGGGCTAATTAGTAAAGGATGCCTGTGGGCTCTGTGCAGAAATGTCCTGCCCTCCTTTCCTGCCATGTTGGGGCAAAGTTTCTGAGCCAGAGGCAACGCACAGAGTAGAAAGAACATACACTTTGAAACTAGACAGATCCCACCTCAGCTCTCCTTTTTCGTAACTGGATAACCTTGTGTAAGTTATTTAACTTTTTTGAACTTTAGTTTTCCCATCTGCAAAACAGTGCAAATAAAATTGACTTCATGGAATTATTAGAGAATTAAATTCAAAAATATGTACATATGCATACATACATTTAAGTGTGTTTACTTAAACAAACACATATCTATATGTATATCCTTACGTTATACTAGAAACTACCTGGAAGGCACTCAAAATTTAGCCCTCTAAACAGCTTTCATTCATACCTAGGGGGCCAAAATTAAAATGATCTTAATCTAAATTTTTAAAATTCCCAAAACATCATAAAATACCATGAAAGTATACACACATACTCTATCTATTGCTAGAGAAAGCTTTCAGTTTACTAAGATACTTGATAGAGAAAAAATATTAGCTAATTTGTACTACATGTAACTTCAAAATGGCAAATTGTTAATAAAATCCTTTGTTCTAGTTACTACTCAAGTTAATTAAAGACTTGACTCAGCCTTGATTATTGATATAAATCACAGTATTTGTGAAATTCAGACACACTTACGCAATAGCGACATTTCTCTAAAAAAGAACAAATGAGTAGAAGGGGATAAAACGGGATTTCTTAGGTAACTAACTGCTTTTTGGAAATACAGAATGAACTCAAGCATAAGCAAATTTGCTCGTTGTCTATCTCCAGTGTAAACTGCCCTCCTTAGTGGTAATGTAAATATCATAGGACAGTGCTGGTCAGTGCGGATATTAATTTTGAGCCACCTTTGGAGTAGCACCCATGGGCCACTTAGAGGATAGAATACAGTCTTTGGTTAGGGCAAACTCCATTTTTCTTCCCCCGAAACATTACCATCTGTTTAGCAAAAAATAAACATTTATCAAATGCTTAAATAATAATTGTTCCTGAAACTGGATCCTTTATCTGGGCTTGATATTTAAAGAAAATAATTTCTAATATTTGATTTTCTTTTGAATTTTTTTTTTTAAAAGAAACTTTTTTTAAAAAAATAAACTTCTTTTCATTGGAAGTTGCTTTTCCTAATCACTTGGTTTTAAGTCTTAATAGAAAAAACTGATGTGAACTTTGCTCCCTTCCTTTTTAAGGCCTGTGAGTCCTGAGGCTTTAGAATCCTGGAAACGTAAAGTGCTCTGTCCTGATTCAAGAATATCTTGTTGGGATTTTGCGCATGAACAGACAAATAAGCAATTAAATTACAAAAACAGCATCTTGTCTTTTATGTTATAAGAATAATTTTCTATACTGTAGCCAGTTTCTCCTTGAATAACCTTTTGTTTCTGTCTGCAAACCTTGAAACACAATCTGATTTAATTGTTTTTCGACTCTAGTGCACTGCTGGTCCTGCAGAAGGTTTATCCACGTGTTGCAACTAACGAAGGTTTCAGAACACTTCAGAAGTCTGTTAAACATCTGCTGTACACTCTGGACTCCCCAGCTCAAGGTATTATATTTCCATCTTACTCTATTAAATTCAGTGTCATGAAGCCCATTAGAAATATAAAGCTGAGCACAACTGAAGTAATTATGTACAGATGATATTATTCTTAGGTGGGGACATATGCTATGGATAAGTGTGGATCTCTAGTTAATCAAAGTGTGGAGAAAGGGAGAAATAGTTGAAAAGAGGCTGTGACTTTCTAGGGTTTTTATTTAGGTGAAAATGATCTCTCTTAGCATATAAATCTATATTTATACTTGGTACAGACAATAAATATCAGGGAGTAAGCCTCAACAAAAAGATTTCTACCGTTACTTTTGGAAGAAAAGCCTAAACTGAATTGCAGTATTTTTGCCATCATTTCCAAACTTTGATGTTTTCACCAGGAGGAATCTTTCATTGGTAAAAACATAACCCTCAACCAGCTACCTTGAAGATGCATGATAGACATCAGAACATGAATAAACCATATAAATCCACTGCCTCCCCCTACCCCAAGTAAGCTAAGGTATAGCGTGTCACTAGTGAGTCAGATAGTCACTTTCGCATATATAGAATAGCATTGTCTACCATTCACATGAAAACACACAGATATGTACACACAGGCACATATAGACAAAGGTTCAGGAACGTAAGTAATAAATCCCTACTTCCTGAGTGAAATGTCAGGTTAACATTTACCTCTCTTGAATGGATTTAGAATTATGCTTTTTTAACTGAGTTTTTCAGCTTTTAGGTAGGTAGACTTTTACCTTTAGATTATAAAGAAAACATCCTGAAACAATCAGATCACAAGCTGATTGTTCATTACATAGTCTTAAAATATCAGTTTTCTTATGAAAAGCAGGTTTGTGAAGGCTTTGGAGCATTCTCACTGGAAGGTCCACCATATTCTTGGATACCGCTTTCTGTTTGTCTAGAGCATTTTTGTATCTACAATTACAGAATTAATGATTAGCTTGTAAGACTATTGTTAAATTTAATGGTCTTGAAAAACATTAGAAAAAAAGTCTCACTCTTAAAAAGAATCCAGGCCAGAAACCTCAACAATGCACTAGCAAACACTAATTTCCTGTTTTGTTTTTTTTTAACATATACTTTCATTTTAAAGATTTGAGAACTTCATGTTCCTCCTTACCATTGTTTTTCTTTTCATCTTCAGGCTCACACCTTATAATTAATACAAAGTAAAGTGATAAATTTTGCTAAAATTTTCTTTTTACAAAGGACAAAAGCTTATCAGTGCCTTAGAAGCCAGAGAAGTAAGCAGCACTTCTAATTAACCAGGCAGCAAAACACTTCTCCTGGTGAACATTATAACTCAATTTTTAATATTCAACAATGGCCATGTCTATGTCTGTGAATATGCTAATAGCCTTGGCAAGCATTAAAACATGTCATTGGATGTTCAAGATGACAGGGAATACATTGAGGAAATACATTTTTATCTGTAAAATTTGATGTGCTTAACTTTTGTTTGTTTTTACATTTTATATACTTATGACTTCATCAGCCTAGGGATAACAATAGAGTTGTATTAATGTCAATTCCTAAAAGTCATTAGCCCCAAGCCCCTACAGGCTTGAACAGAAATTTCATGGCCTTTGAAAAATCCTCCTAGGTATTTCTGCAAATCCTTTAGGGAACTCAAACTTGCCATTGAAGGCTGACCCATTGATTCAAGTTCAATAGTGTGGGAGTCTCTGGCCGCAAGTACAAATACCCGCTATATTGCCCAGGTCACCACATGCTTAGTCTTCATGGGTTTTAGCAGTATTTTAAAGTTGAACATACCTTCTCCCTTGGTTTTACACCCAGTTAAGCTGGAGTGGGGTGGTAGCTCATAGCACAGTTGCTTGGGCCCTCTTCAATTTATGGCAGGGTTAAGATAGTTTTGTAGGTCTCACACCACTCTTTCAAGTAAGGAAAATAATAGGTAGTATTTATCATGTCATTGCTCAGTGTTCTTAAATTCCTTTTAGCATCAAAATAACTCTGTGAGATACAGTTATTAACCCATTTTACAGACATAGAAACTGAGGCACAAAGAAGCTGGGCACTTTGCCTATGTTACATATCCAGCAAGTGGCCAAAAGGAGATTAGAACCTTGATTCATGTATGCCCCAAACCAGGTTCCTTGAGCTCTTTTACAGATGGCCTCACTCACGTCTACTCTGTGTGACATACATGCACTTGCTTCCAGGGTAGCTCACTGGGAGGTGCAAGTACCTGCTTCACTTCAGAGCTGTACCACTGATGGGGCTGGCTTGTCCTGCCCCACTCCTTCCCACATGATAAATGTCTCCGCAGCCATCCCCTTTCCTCTCCACACTCTGATAACCATACACCTCTCCCACCCCATGTCCATCTCTGATCCAACCTGAATTATGAACACACTTCAGGGTTTCTTCAGAAGCTTCTTCAGCAACCATGAAAATATGGAGATGCTAACAAACACTTGAGAAGGATGTTGTCTCGTCTCCTAGCTTCCTGTCTTAGGGATAATTCTCAGCTCTGCCTCAGCTAGGATCCCAGCCACACAGTTACTAAGCCATATAGTATTTCCATTTATAAATACTGTGCTGAGTTTTGGGAGCAGAGATTACCTTTGCAAATTCGTAAATTATATAAATTACATTTTAAAATAGACAGCAATCCTTACAGATGAAAAGAGGTTATCTGTGCACTAGATTTCTATGTCTGTGGGTACTATTTTTAAATATGCCTAATTCTACAAATAAAAAAAAGTAAAAATCTCACTTTTTAAAGGTCTGCAACATTTTTCACTTCATCAAATCCTGTTTAGTTTAGTATTTCTTCCAAGATAGTTTATAGTCCTTAGCAGCCAGAGGGAAAGTCCCTATTTAACTTCAGGGTCAAGTCTATCATTGATAGTATAAAGTTGATTTTCTGTTTGTTACTTATTTTAATAGCTTGATGAAAAAGAGAAAGTTCATGACCACATAGTATACAAATGGCAACTGACTTGCCCAGCATCACATATGAGTTCCAAGTTGGCAAGATTTGATTTTGGTAAACAGTTTTTATATACTTTTACGTTGCAAAAGCATAAATCTCAACAAGTTTATATCCTTATTCTTCCTACAGATGCCAATAAGTAATCAGTATTACTGTTATTAATTAGGTTTATTTATTCCGAGCATCTTCATTCTTGGTCTTTTAACTCGCTGATGCATTCCTATTGTTAGTGCAATAATGTTCAGCGGCACCTTGACCAGAGCACAGGGAAACTCCACTCTATGAGCATCTTCATTCTTGGTCTTTTAACTCGCTGATGCATTGCTATTGTTAGTGCAATAATGTTCAGCGGCACCTTGACCAGAGCACAGGGAAACTCCACTCTAATGAACAGGAAAACTGAAAAAATCACTTTGCCAGTTACTAGACGGTGTGCAAACACTAGTTAAACACAGCTGATAAAGGAGGTAGACAAGGTGGTTTTTAATTCTGGGATAGTCTTTTTTACACACATGCTAATTTAATTAAACAATCAGCACCAGAAAAACATGAACGATTGCCTAGTTTTGTACTAGGACCTTTACAGAAGGCTTTATGGTACTCTCACTAGAGGAAAAAGGAAGAACTAGTGAAGCTGGTAATAAAATATCCTATTGAAAGTGATTAAGCCAATGTTAGAAATGACAGCATTGAAACATACTGGATTTTTTATATGGAGTGAGTAGCAACTGAAGAGAAGATTGAATTAAGTGATACTGTTTCCCTAAAGCATTGGCTTTATGATGTTTTTATTTATGCAGTGGCCATTTAAGACATTTTCATTTTCAATTTTTCATGTGAATGCTGTTGTACACTTACTCTTTTATGATCCAACCTTATGCATGCAGCAAGCTGAATAGGTGTCCTATTTAACTTTTAGTGGCAACTCATGACGTTGAATTAGAGCTTCACATATGATTTCCATTAGACCCAGCTTAGTGATTGCCTTCTGCACTCTGCACCTTCATGTTATTTGAGACTACTCAGAACAGTTTGGTTAACATTAGACAATTTACATTCATGGCTACATTCAATTGAGATCAGTGGCTGCTTTTAAAAAGATAGAACATATAGATTAGTGATGGCAGGTATTTCCCAAGGCTGCATTCTAGATAACTTAAGGCAAAAAAAATAAAATCCAGTGACCCACAAGACTGAAATTGGCTTGATCTGATTTACAAGTCACGTGGTAGCTAATCTTCATTATGGTATTCAAGAGTCATCTATGCATAGAGATCTTGGAATAAAACAATGTAGTGGTTTGACGCACAGAGTAAGAATTTGTTAGAAATGCATGTGCTTGACCACTGGGATTATTTTTATTAGTAGGCATCTATTTCCTATAAATCTCCTAAGTGTTTCCAACAAAAAAAGAATAGACGTCTTTTGCAAAATGCTTTGGAGAAAAATTCTGCAGATTGTCTGCATTTCGTCCACATTAGTTTAACCTAGGATTTTTTTTTCTAGGAAAAAAATCTTTAAACAAACATGTTAAATATTCACTAATATAAATATTATTACTTTAGGTGACTCGAACAATACAAAGCATGTGTGGAGTGAGGATGATGGACAGACATTGTCCCCAAGCAGTCTGGCTGCACAGTAAGTCTTTGTTTCTAAATTGGTAGGTAACTTGACTGAATAAGCAATCAAAACAGTTTAAAAACATAATTCTTTTACTAGTGTGTAAAGCCATGGAATAAAAAAATCAGCTATTGAGTGAACAAAGAAATGGACATAGTCAAAGTGTACTAAAGTTGAAGCATATTTTTAATATTACTCAATGGTTTTTTGATAATACTACATGAGGATCTCTTTTTCATTTCTAAGATTGCATAACTAGATTTAATGTGTCGTGTCTGGATTGTTTATGCCTGTGAAGAGCATCTAGCTGCAGGTCCAGTTTCCAACTCTTTTAAGATCTTTCACCATAAAAAATGCATAAGCATCTGTCTTAGTCTATTTGGGCTGCTGTAACAAAATACCATAAACTGAATGGCAATACAAATTTATTTCTCACAGTCCAGGAGGCTGGTAAAATCAAGGTGCCAGCAAATTCGGTATCTGATGAGGGCCTGCTTTCTGGTTCATAGGTGGTGCCTTCTTGCTGTAACCTCACATGGTGGAAGAGGCAGGCTAGCTCTCTGGGGTCTCTTTCATAAGAGTACTAATCCCAACCATAAAGGCTCTGCCCCCGAAGTCCCCACCTCCTAATACTATCATCTTGGGGGTTAGTATTTCAACACATGAATTTTGAGGGGACATCATGTTCAGACCATAACAGCATCCAATTTTTACATTACTATTTCTTTTGGATTTTAAGGAATCAAAATATTTCTTATGTACAATTGACATAATGCAAAATTTGTTTGCTTTCAGCAGTATTCAAGTAGACAAAATGTTCATAGGTAATTTAATTTGGGGCTTTTATTGGGATACATAAAGGTCCAGGAATAGGCAGTGGAAATGACAGCAGCAACTGTGGTGTCTAAAAGCCATTAATATAAGCAGATCCCTGAAGCAACTGTAATAATTATGGTAGGAAATGCAAGCAGTGGTCTGCAGTCGTTGATTGAGGTAAATTCTTGTAATTCAAGGCAAATTTAGAGACAAGATGGCCTCTTAGGTAAAGGTTGCTTTAGCCTGATAGATTATACTATTGAAATTCTTTGACTTCAGTCTCAAAGGCTGCATCTCTGTGCTAATAGAAATTTGTACAAGTAAAAACAAAGAGGGGGGCTTATTTTTACCATTTGTTTCTTGTTCTAAAATAGTATCTATGTGGTCATTGATATATGTTCTTTTATTTAATAAGTTCTCCAACTCCGAGTGAATTCTAGACTAAATCCTTCCATAAACCACCTCTGCTATTTCTGCTGCCATCTCCCATCTCCTCCAAGTGGCTGAACCAGGAGCTTCTCCCAGAACAACCGAGCTCTTGGGCAATTTCCCCCTAGCCAGGCTCCCATCTTCCAAATAGTTGGGTCTTTTAAGCACACTCCCTATATAGCCATCAAAAATAATAGTTAAGAAAAAAAAATCTTTATATTGAGGCAACTGGATGCTTATTGCTGAAGCCAGGTATCTTTATCAGAGCCTTGAGGCATCCGTAGCATTGACAATGCCAGCGCTGCTGACCTGCAAATTGCACAGCAAACGTAGTTAGTTGCTGACAGCCACTGACAGTTTATTAGGAAAAATTCAATACTTTTAAGAAGGTTCTTGTTGTGATTGATGAAATTAAGGGATTTCTTATCTTTGGACTTCTTTTCCATTTCCTCTTTAAAATGATCATAGAGTGGCAGTACTGGCATAAAATAAAAGTATTTTTTTTTTTACCAGAATTTTCTAAAGAAAGCTGCTCAAAAATATTTTTCCTTATAGCTCTTTTCCTTCTTCATTATTGTTGTTCTAAGGTCATTATTTTTATTGTTTTGTGTGTGTACGCGAATGCCCACGTACATTTGTAAGCTTCTTTTTATTGTAAGCACTCTTGGGAAGTAGACAGGAGCACGTATAAAAGATACATCAATTACATAGTTTAAAGGAATAATTGGGTGTTTATACTAAAACAGTGGCACATAGATACGGAATCTTAATTTTTGGAGTATATTAAATCCATTCTCAAAAATCTTGGCAATCAAATGTTCTTTATGAGACTAAGAGAATGGCTTAGATGGTATTTTAAGGTCACTTCTAGCCCAACTGTCCTCTATTTTAAGCTTCACAGGAAACTCTTGCCCCAGTCCATCTGGAAGGTTAGGCCAATATTTTGCTGTTGAGCACTGCACTAGGGTGGAAATGGTTTTATGCTGTAATAACTATGGTAGAGAGAAGTGCGAACACAAAAGGACGGGCAGTGTTGGGAAGGGTGGAGGATGGGGTTGAGGGTGAGGTACGGGAGGACTGCCTCACTGAGGCAGGGGACCACCCACATGCGCCTCACTGGCCACTTCTCACATAAATGGCCAGTATCTCTGCAGCTTCGTCTATCTTTCACTTATGTAGTTATCCTTTCAACAGCTATTAACTCAAGTCTATGATGTACATAATACAAACACTAGATATTCTGTGATGGGGATGGAGTCAGGGGTGAGCAGGGGATGTGATAC
>NW_007732679.1:39548-101733 GCF_000696425.1 Galeopterus variegatus
ATCAAATGTTCTTTATGAGACTAAGAGAATGGCTTAGATGGTATTTTAAGGTCACTTCTAGCCCAACTGTCCTCTATTTTAAGCTTCACAGGAAACTCTTGCCCCAGTCCATCTGGAAGGTTAGGCCAATATTTTGCTGTTGAGCACTGCACTAGGGTGGAAATGGTTTTATGCTGTAATAACTATGGTAGAGAGAAGTGCGAACACAAAAGGACGGGCAGTGTTGGGAAGGGTGGAGGATGGGGTTGAGGGTGAGGTACGGGAGGACTGCCTCACTGAGGCAGGGGACCACCCACATGCGCCTCACTGGCCACTTCTCAGATAAATGGCCAGTATCTCTGCAGCCTCGTCTATCTTTCACTTATGTAGTTATCCTTTCAACAGCTATTAACTCAAGTCTATGATGTACATAATACAAACACTAGATATTCTGTGATGGGGATGGAGTCAGGGGTGAGCAGGGGATGTGATACAAAATTAAACAGATCATGCTTTCAAGTCGCTCGCAGGAGAAATAAGTTTACCTTGAAACCTGTACAAATAAAATAAATAGATTATCCCCCCAAAAGAAAATAGATGCAGTAAACTTAAAATTATGCATGTGATTCCATTTATCTCTTTGATATTTTAGACTCCCAAATTTCATCTTTAGAATCTTTTTTCTGACACTGCTTCCCATTTCCTTCAACATTCTTAAAGCTTTCGCATATTCCAAAATACTTGCTCAGGGTTTTTTGTCTCAGGACAGTGCTGTGAGTACACTGATCATGATTAGACCTTGACTTGACTGTTGTCACAGTTGGTGCTACAGTCCTTGAAACTTGACTATATGTAGGCATGACTTAGTATTACGTGGTCAGCCTATCACACTCTTGCTGGGTTTTTAATAGTTATAATGTGATTTAGAAATTTCTCTGATAGATTGTTTCTTCCATCTAAGCCAGAAAATTTAAGAATATAATCTCCTCTTCTTCATTTGTGAATTGATAAGTGACATTGATTATTGACAAGGAGTATTTGATAAATAATGAAGGCAACTGTCTAAAATCAGCCAGTACGGATGCGACACTGAGGGTTGCGATCCGTTGCCGGTCATGAAAAAAGACAAAAAGGAAAAAAAAAAAAAAAGATAATATGAATCTTTCCATGAACTTTTTGAGGTACCCTTGTATATTATAATCAAGAGTCTGTAGTCAAAGAAATGCCTAAGCAAAAGCAGGAGTGCTTTTGGAATGGGTGCTATTTTTTTAAAAAAATCTGGAGGCTATGAACTGTATTTAAATGAGAGTCAGCCTTCTGACCACTTGGCAGTGCCCTGACTGCCAAGTTAGAGACTTTTCTTGCCAGTTTTTTTTCTTTTTAAAGTTCCTAAAGGATCTGGTGTTGTTAACTGGCATCTAAACACCTTGAGGCGTCTTTAATCTTAATGTAAACATTTCCTTACATTTGCTAGCTACGCCAGGATAAGTCTCTCCAACTAGCATTTTAATAAAATCTAAGTTGAACATCCAATAGGACTAGTTGGTCTTTTGGAGTAAAAAGGTTATTTGTTCTATTGGTCAATTGGATTCCACTAGTTCTTTTTAGTCACAATTAAATGAATTTAAATACATTCTTCGAATGTTATTGGTGAAGGAAGCTAACAGACAGATCATCCAGTCCCCATCTCTCATTTGACAAGAGAAGAAACAGGCCCAGAAGGGATTGCCCAATTTACAAAAAAAAAAAAAAAGAAAAGAAAAGAAAAATGTTCAAGACTCATGAAAGGTACTTACACTAAAAACGTATTCATTGTTTATCTTTAATTCAACATTAACTGGGAGTCCTGTATTTTATCTGTCATCCTTTGTCTAGTGATTTTTCATTTCATATAAATATATCTTAGAAATGATCTTAAGATCACTAATGATGGTATATTAAAATAATTAAATGTAGGGCCGGCCCGGTGGCGCACTGGATAGTGCGCCGCTTGGGAAGCGCGGCGGCGCTCCCGTCCGAGGGTTCGGATCCCACATACAGACCGGCTCCCGCTCACTGGCTGAGCGAGGCGCGGGAGCAACGCCGAGGCTTGCGATCCCGTTGCCGGTCCCCGGTCCGGTACGGGGGCAACACTGAGGGTTGTGATCCGTTGCCGGACATGGAAAAAAAGACAAAAGACAAAAAAAAAAAATAATAATAATAATAATAATAATAATAATTAAATGTAAAGATAATGCACATGGAAAAGGCAAGCACTCAGAGAATCCAGAGTCGAGCTGCCTCTGTACAGTGAGGCGTAATGAGGGAAGATGTCAGACTTCATAGTGCTTCGTTGCCCAAGACAGCTGTGGCCAAACCACCAGTGACTCAAATGATCTCAACAAAATGGCTTTGCTTTATTTTCATATGACTTAATTTATATATTCTTTTCTAATTCTACAGGCTCCTTATCCTGGAAAACTTTGAAGATGCCCTCTTAAATATATCAGCAAATAGTCCTTATGTTCCTTACCTGGTGTGTGTGAGAAATGTGACTGACAATTTGGCCAGGGGATCACAAGGTAATACTCTTCTTCATAGTAAAATCTGTTCGTGGTTTTGGTTTCTAATTCTGTTCTCAAGTAGTAAGTCTTTTAATACATTTGCTTACAAAATAAAGAAAAATTTTAAAATATTCGTTTCCATAAGCATCAGTTTCAGTTTGGTGTCTTTTAAATGGGTTTCCTAAATGACCTTGCAATTCACATAAGGTTATCTCTTCTCTCCTCCTTTACAGAAAATCTAAGACTCCTGCAGTCCACAAGAAAATACTGATCATATTATTATATTGTTCTGTTGCTGCTGCTACTACTACCTGGTCACCCGCACAAACTTTAATATATAATGGCCATGTAACGGATAATGTGATAATGGCCACCTAGATAAACTTTCTAACTGTCCTGAGTCATTCAAGGCTCACAGAACCCTTCATGATGTTTTCTATGCCCTTAATAATTGTAGTTGTTAAAAAAAATAATAAAGAATGATAATAAAGAATTCCAAAAGCAAAGGTATATTACATAAACAAGGCATTTTTGTGACAAACTGTTTTACTTCCTACGCTCCTGCACTTTATTTTCAATTTTCTGCCTACATGGGCAACCATGAAGATTGCATTTAATCAAAAAATTCTTTTTTTTTTTTTTTTAAAAAAAAGAAAGTATCTATTTTCTCACATTTTCTAGGAAACACACATTCCCTTCTCTCCACACCAAATAGTTTTTGAGTCTTCATGGCAAGCAAGTGACACAACAAATATTTAAGCCTGGTCTTTGTTTACGAGACATAAATTAATCTAGGTTGGAAGGGCATATTTACATCACAGTAATTATGTAAACTATTGCCCCCAAAATATTTCAACTTTATAGTATATCCAAAAGTCATAAATAAAATCATACTCAGTTCACAGAGCCAAATCTGTGTAGCACCTTTGCTAGAAATATTTTTATCTCTAAGCAGAATATCTATGAATATTTTAAAAATAATGAACTCTTTAGTCCCCATGGTTCAAGGAAAGGTTAAATTTTCACTCGTCATATATTTATACTGAACTAGGCTATTATCTTAGAAAAAACTTAGTGATAAATCAGGATAAGGGTGTCTTTTAAATGGGTTTCCTAAATGACCTTGCAATTCACATAAGGTAACTCTTCTCTCCTCCTTCACAGAAAATCTAAGACTCCTGCAGTCCACAATTAGATTTAAAAAATCTTTTCTTCAAAACGGTTCCTATGAGGATTACTTCCCTCCAGTTCCTGAAATCTTAAAATCAAAAGTAAGCCATGAAAGAAAAAAAGTAATAAACCTTAATACTTCATGAAATACTTTGGCAAGATATAATTTTAGTTTAAGTTTTAAATCTGATTTTTGTAAATAATGGTCCTATTTTGACTCTAGATTTATAATGGTTCTATTTATGATTGTAGAAAAAAAAGTGAGTAAAGAGTTTGGTATTATATAATGGTATTTTGTTTTTAATCAATAGAGATTTTTGTATGAAATGACCCTATGAGCCTAATTACAGTATCCACATACATAAAGAAATGGCTAATAATGTAGTCATCTTATTGAGCTTTTTAATTTGAAAAATGATTTATCATATGATTTCTTATTTGAGATGTTCTAAGTTTTTAAATCTATAAAAGTAGATTTTGAAAGCTGATGTTTGGGGCCGGCCTGGTGGCACACTGCTACAGTGCGCCACTTGGGAGCACGGCAGCGCTCCTGCCGAGGGTTCGGATCCCACATACAGACCGGTTCCCGCTCACTGGTTGAGCGAGGTGAGGGAGCAGCGCTGAGGGTTGCAATCCCGTTGCCGGTCCCGGTCCGGTACGGGCGCGACACTGAGGGTTGCAATCCGTTGCCGGACACAAAAAAAGACAAAAAGGAAAAAAAAAAAGAAAGCTGATGTTTTATACTTCACAGCATACAAAAATCTCAAAATTTGACTCACCCTATTTTTATTATTATCATCATCAGAAGAAACTAAGTCATATTAAATGTGTGATATTGAAGAAAGGGAAAAATCAACAGAAAAAAAATTAAACTCTGACATTTGAATTGGTTCATGTTTATTTGTGTATTATTCTTTGTTTAGCTCATACATGTACTATGCAGGTTATCATGAAATTAAGTTCATTTCTTAAATAACTCTATGGAATTTTGAAAGCAGCTTTCCTAGTAAGAACAACAGTTTAGTTGGATTTATGTAGTCCGGGATAAAGTAAAATTAGAATTAGTTTATTCAGGGCAAGCAGAGTGACTTGCTGTATAGTCAACATGGTATAATTTAGCAGGCATGCAAAACATTATGTCCATGTATATTAAAAATAAATATCCTAGTTAGATTACCTACATTGTATCCCTAGTCTCCTACATGAATCGAAATTTCTAATATACTTAATTTAGCGTTATCTTAATTTGTGCAAATGAGAAGAAAGTTATGCATGCATCTGGGAAAATTCCTACTCATCCTTCAAGGACAAGTTTAAATGTCACTCCGTCTATAATATAACAGAATCACCTTTCTCTGTTTCCCTGCCAGGATAATGACTTTGTCTTCTGTTTGCTTATAATATTTATCCATTTATTGTTTCCATCTATCATCTGTGCTCCCATAATACTAATCTATTTATTTATAAGACATATTCTCTATCCCCAAAGTGCTTATAATCAATCCAGGGGAGGATATGAAAAAGCAGACCAATGTTCATAACACAGTGAGATAAGTGTTGGGGTATGTGGATGGACAGCATTCTCTGTATGGTGATGGGATATGGATATCCTACACGCTTAGGTTAAGTTGTACATTCTAGACATAGAGACCTGAGCTTGTAAAAGACAGAGGCATGAATAATTTCAGGTTCACGCCTCTGTCTTTTACAAGCTCAGGTCTCTATGTCTAGAGCCTGTAAGTGTTGCTCTTTTATTATTTTATGCCCATGCTATTGTGAGGTCTGTACCATACTGTCACTCACAATTCTGATTCAGATGCATCTGAGAACCACTAGGCACAGGGAAATTCAGCCACAGCTAGAAACAGAGTTAGTCATGGGTGTTGTTCAAATTTAGGCCTAAACTCCTACTTGTGATAGAGGAGAGAAGGGCTCTCTATGAGGCTTTGGAAATCTACAATTTGGCATTGACAAATACTTTTGAAGATAGCGTTATAATTCACTGAATTTATATGAATTAGTAATGATCCATGAAGCTTCTAAAAGTTTAATGCATGTATTGTTCTTAGAATAATATAGTAAATAATGACAAATACCAAATGATCATCATTCCGCTCCTTGGAGGATATGCTCCTCAAGGCATTCCACATTATTGACCCTGAATCATATTCTTATTTCAAAGAACCAAGCTTACATCAGCAATGTGGCTAGATTTCCAGTTTTTCCTTCTATAAATTTTTTCTCATCAAGCCAAGACTATATATACTATATGGACTTTTATTGATTTCCCATACATGTATGCCAAACTTTAAATTAAAAACATATTTCAGTTTTACTGGGTAAAAGTTGTTCAAATTTACTACACTCAAAGCTCAATTAAACAAATATATTGAGCCACAAGTATTTATCCTTTTATTTAAGAAATCACCAAAAGACAAAAGTCACTGGAGGATGTGGTATAGAGGCTTGGTTTCATTTATTAGAGTTTTAATCATATGTAGTATTTGAAAAATCTAAGGAAAAAATAGAGTGGCAAACGTAGTTACAGCAAGTAAAATGATTGGGTCTATTCCAGAATGGAAAATTTCTCATAGCAATAAGACTTGCAAGTAGAATTTTTTGTACATATGAGGCCATTTTAGATAGTTCAAAGCCAGAGATCAAGTATAACATTAAATACAATGGAAAATATTTGCTATTTAAGATCATCAGTGTTTAATTGCTACAGCCTACATGTAGTTACTATAAACCTCTCATTAAAGATACATCATTGTGCCTTTCTCATTTGATATATAGAAAGAAATATTCCCAACCATTTGCCTGAACCACAAAATATTTCATTTCTGTCAAAATGTAACTTCTGGTTGGAAATCGAGCTGCAATGAATGACATATATTTGCCTCTTTAGATGTTGGTCACATTTATTTGCCTTCTTAAAAGGAATAGTTCTAGGGTAGCTTCCAAGCATAACAGAAATGGCTTTCCCATAGACATATTTTTTTTTCCCCCGCGATGTATGACTTGGGAATATATCCTCAGAAAACACAAAATATAGTGAACCACAGAGAGGAATATAATTGATAGGATAGGAAATTATTTGATTTCTGTTTTTTTCTCCTTTTTTTCTGGGTGTGGAATTTTAAACCCAAAAACACATCCATAAGATGAAAGCACCTAATTTCCTTCAATGCATAAGAGGGCAGAAGATAACTTTGATAATGCTGCAGACAATTTTGAAATATCAAGGTGTATTCCCATCTATATTTCAAATATGGTCCTATTAGAATACATGTGATTCTCATGCTGTGGTTTAAGGAAGGTTTTTTATTCTTTGTCAATTTTTAAAAATTGTCGTAAAATACATGTAACATTTACCATGGTAGCCATTTTTAACTGAACGGTTCAGTTGCATTTAGTACATGCACATTTTTGTGCAACCAATCTCCTCTTTTCATCTTGTAAAACTGAAACTCTATACCCACTAAACAACTCCTCATTTTTTTCTCCCCCCACCCCCAGCCCCTGGCAACCACCATTCTGTCTTCTGTCTCTGTGAATTTGACTCCTCTCAGTACCTCATATAAATGAAATCACACAGTATTTGTCTTTTTGTTACTGGCTTATTTCACTTAGCATAATACCCTAAAGGTTCATCCATGTTGCAGCATGCCTCAGAATTTCTTCCCCTTTGAAGGCTTAATTATTTTTCATTGTATACATGTACCACGTGTTGCTCATGCATTCATCTGTCTATGGACACTTGGGTTGGTTCCACGAACTCTTGGCTTTTATGAACAATGATGCTATGAACATAGGTGTACAAATATCTGTTTAAGATCCTGCTTTCAGTTCTGTGAGGTATATACCCAGAAGTGAAACTGCTGGATCATATGGTAATTCTACTTTTGATTTTGTGAGGAACGGCCATTCTGTTTTCCATAGTAACTGCACCATTTTACATTCCCACCTAAGGGTTCTAATATCTCCATATCTCCACCAACCCTTGTTATTTTCTGTTTGGCATCGTTGTTTGTTTTTATAGTAGCCATCATAATGTGTGTGAGGAAGAAAGCCTTTTTTAAAGTTCCCAACCAAACCTGCCTTCTATCTGCCCTTACAACCTGATTTGAAATATAAAAGTAGTTGATGTATTTGTGATTTAAACTGGATAAAACTAAACTGCGTTTTTTAAACCTGTGAGCCTACAGTTGAGAAAGACAGGTCTGATAGGTCCAAAGGTTTTATAAAATTATTAGAGAACAATAAACTCAAATGACAGAAAATAGTGCTTTGTAATAAAATTAATGCCAAATGCTGACTAACAAAACACATATGCAGAATTTTTTTGAAATAAAACAATTTTAGTTGCTTATTATCCACTATTTAATATGCAGAATAATGTAACTAATCTATTTTTTACTTTCTCCCTTTTGGAAAGCTGTCTCAGCTTCGAAACTTGACGGAACTTCTTTGTGAACCTGAAACTTTCAGTTCAATAGAGAAATCATGCCTGCTCTCTAATTCGAGCTTCGGGAGCCTGTGTGAGGACAGTGCAATCCATGTGCAACTCCTCGAAGCAGCAGAGCTGGGCACCGAAATAGCAGCCAGCTTACTGCACCATAACATCATCATATCTAAAAAACTGAGGGATTTGGTGACTGGGGATCCTAGCAAAATTAATTTAAATATGGATCAGTAAGTTTTTCCATTGTCTTTTTCCTTGATGAAATCCTTTCAAAATATTTATATGCCTAGGTGAATGTCTTCTTCTCTTCTGCTTTGTTACAGGTTTCTAGAACAGGCATTGCAAATGAATTACTTGGAAAATATCACACAGTTGATACCGACCATAGAAGCCATGCTGCATGTCAATAACAGTGCAGACACTTCTGAGAAACCAGGTGTTTCCCCATCCATATTTTAAGTGTTATCTTATTAGAATGCATGTGATTCTCATGCTACCATTTAAGAAAGGCTTTTTAAAAGTGCCCAACCAAAACTGCTTTGCTATCTGCCCTCACACATGAGAAACCTGACACTTTAAAATATGGTTACTTATCTAAAGTAAACACACAGAAAACTAGCAGAGAATAAAACAGGGAAATTTGATTTCACAGCATGAAGATCTTCAAAAATTTAACTAGTTAGACCATTCACATTTTGTTTCTCTGATATATTAAAGTGTATTAGATAGTTGGCTGCAAGAGCAAGGATAAATTTTATTTGCTTCTGTGGAATAATCTGATTTAAAAAATAAAAAAGATGCACTGCTGTCTACATAAATTTCAATTCAGAACTTTCTATTAGTATTCTGAGCATGATGTATCATGCAATACATGTCTTCTTTGCATAATACCTCAATACTGAGAAGAAAGGCATTCAGAATTTTGGATAACAGGAAGCCACAAAATTGGAAGGGCGCTAAGTCCAAAAATAAAGAAGGTATATTTGCATGAGGGATGCTTAATAAAAGGAATTGAAAGATGTTTGCAGAATGGAGATTGCAATCTGCTAAAATAAAATCAAAATATTGAGTATTATGCCTTAAAAGACCCAGATATGAAATAATTATAATAGCTGTCCTAAAAGAGTTTGGAGTTAAACACATTCTGTTTAATAGTGAGAAAATGATTATGAAAACCCTTTATAAACTGTAGAGTGCTGGGAAAAATTGAAGAAAAACTCTCTGTGGCATTATGTTGTGGATTTATCAAACCTTGTCCTACTTTGATGTATTATATGATCCCAGGTTAAAAAACATTCTGAATTTGTGTGATGTTTTAAATCAAATGGAGAGCTATGTATTTAGTGCCTTATGTGATCAGAATCTGTGAGGAAACCATATTTTCCTTGAATCAACCTTGAGTTGTAGACACCTAAGGAAAATATATAAGCCAGAGCAATCCATTACCTTGGGTTAATGATACCATAATAAGAAGAAATCTAAATCTGATAGAAATAGATTCTAAAGATGCAAAGTTTGCCAAAAAGAGAGACTTATGTTCCTGACAAGGCATATATATTGGATATGAGGAAACATTCGTGGAAAAATGGAATTAGAAGATAATGCAAACCTTTCCAGGAACTTTTCTGAAGTACCCTCCTCATACATGTTTTCTCTTTGTTAGTATGACTAAAAAGAATGACATTAAAACCAACATGTGAGGTTTTTTTTTTTTTTCTTGCAGGTCAGTTAATAGAAATGTTTAAGAATGTTGAAGCGCTGAAGGAAGATCTGAGGATAACCACAGGGATGTCCCACGGGAGCATCGACAAGTTGCTGGCCATTCCTATCCCTGATAACAGAGCTGAGGTGGGCTGTCACGTATTTGTACTCAGAAGTGGTTTTTAGAAGTTTAAATAGCATTTAGTGTTTGTTGAGCACTTATCAGTTAAACACTGAGAAGTTGCATGTAAATCTGGAGAATTTTCCATGCAGAAGATAGAAGCCTCATTCTCAGGTAAAGACAGAAGAGAAATTCTAAAGCAAGGATGTTATCACTGTGCGTTTCTCTCCCTTTATTTTTCCTTCTTCATCTTGTGTGTCAGTCTGTTTCTGTTACTTATAACAGAATACCTGAAACCGGGTAATTTCTAAAGAAATGAAATTTATTTCTCATAGTTTGGAGGCTGGGAAGTCCAGGGTCCAAGGAACACATCTGGTGAGGGTCACATGGAGAGAATGGGTTGAGCAAGAGAGCTAAATTGCTCACTTTCCTAAGCCATCAGAACCATACCCATGACCACCCCTTAAACCATCAACCCATTACTTCACGAATGGACCAACCCATTTACTAGGGCATGGTCCTCATAATTGAATCGCCTCTTAAAGACTCCACTATTCAAATATCATAATTGGATTTCCCATCCTCAAAACACTGTTACAGTGAGGATTAAATTTCTAACGTGAAATTTTGGGATGACACATTTAACCCATAACACTTTGCCTCCTTCATTCTCTCCTTCTTCTACCCTCAGATGGCTTTCTTAAATAATTGGTGCCATCAATAAAGAATCACATTAACTATCACAATCACATTGTCTGAGGTAAATTTGCAGCTTCGGTAATAATATCAAAGTCAAACTTCAGTAACCTAATTGGGGAAAAAAGCATGGAGACCACTTACTATTTGTTGCAACAAAGTAAAAATAAATATTCATTTTTTTTTAGTGAAATGGGTAATAAGTTATAATAGATACTCAGTTTACTTTTTGAAAGTCCCAAGACAAGACATGGTATATACAATACATGTGGTCAAGAGGACTCTGGCTAAGTTTGTGGTTCTAGTAAACATTTTTTGGTATGAAAATGAATAATGGCATTTCCTCATAGGCTGATAATAGGGTTTTCTACTCAAAATGTCTTATCTTTTATTCCTTTTCCAAGTCCATTGTCTGGAAGTGTCACAGAAATTTTCAAAAGGAGCCGCAGAGCTTAAGGTCTCATCCATTCAAAACTTACGTGTGACAGTGTGTGTCATTTCAAAGCACGGCCCAATTATTCTCCAATATTGGATCAAGTTTTTTAAAAGCCTTTACTTTCTTTGGACAATATTTAAGTTTATTCATGTCATTTTAATTAGTTCCCCCATACAAAAAAGAAAAGTGCTTTGCCTTAACTTTTCTTCTTGTGCTCGCAAATAATATTTGCTCACCGTCTCCCTTTGATCTCACCTTTTGCTCATTTGATCCTAAGATCTAATTTCAGCAACCAGGTCTTTGGCTTCTGAAGAACAAGTTCATTTTAGCAAACAAAAACATGCAAATGGAGAGTGTACATTCTTCTTACTTTCAAAAAGAAAGAGAGAAAAGTTTTTCAATATTGAATTTCATGAGCTTTTCTCTTTATTTCAACTTGGTGGCAATAGAGATGACATCTTACTTCTCATAGACATTCCTCATTGTCTGTACAAGTGCTACTGTACAGGAAGGGCGATTTATTATTGCGTGATTTGGGGCTTTTTTTTTTTTTTTTTGCTTTACATCTCTGGACCCAGAGAGTATGTTATATAAGATCATAACTTTGAAGTGCAATTTGAATTAACTAAGAGTAAAATTTTAAAGGCAGTGTGAGTCTTCAGCTGGTATTCTCCCAAATGTAGTCCAAACCACTTTTTCTTAGTACCATAATTCACCTTGTTGTTCGAGCTAGAAATATGAGAGTTATCCCAGATGCCTCCCTGTCTCTTTTTTTCCATCTCATTTCTTAAGCTTTCCAGTGAAGTATGGGTTCTCTATAGTTTTATTAATAGTAATTAGTATTTTAAATAAAAAGTTATTTGATTCTTGAGGATAATTTGTCATATTTTATAATTTAGAGTATATGAAAGAGCCTCTCAAAATGGAGACAGATGACTCTTAGATAATTCACAGCTAAAATGTTTTTCTTCTTCCAACTTGCAGATTATTTCTCGAGTATTCTGGTTGCAGTCTTGTGATACTAATATCACCAATCCCAAACTGGAAGATGCGATGAAGGAATTCTGCAGCCTGCCTCTCTCAGAGCGATCCCATCAGTCTTACCTCATTGGACTCACTCTTCTGCACTACTTAGACATTTACAACTTCACATACAAGGCAAGTTGCTGTTGGTGAAATATAGTTATACTCATGACTTAGTGTGAAAATATTTAATTACACATGTATGTTCTCTGATACTAAAAGGGATGAGTCCCATTTATACAGATTTTGGAATTATAGCATTACTTTAGAGCTAAATTGGACCTTAGACAGCATACATTGTAATTTTGCACATATTATAGATGAGGAAACTAATATTATTGCCTTATTACCTCTCAGTTTATGTGTGCAAGACCAGGAATTAAATTTCATGTATACTGTTACTTTGAAATACAAATGTTGTATTTCAGAAGTATGAAATAAAATGAATTTTTTTTTACAATAAACAGCATTAATTTGGAAGGCTAAAAATAAAGATTAGAACCAAGTTTAGTTTATTTTTTTAAGTTAAAAAATAGGGTTTTTGGGGAGTCCTCAAAAAAAACGTTTGTGTTTTCTTCAATTTAGATAGAGGTTACTATTACTTACCCAGTAGAAGAAAATAAATGGTCATTATTAAGGAGGTTTAGTAAAAAGTCAGCACTGACTCAATCTTGTAATAAGTAGATGCTCTATAAGTACTAATGTAATAAATTAATGAAAGAAAAGAATAAACGTAGGTAAATTAAACACCTATTTTCATCCAAATCTATACTTAGGTAAAAAATATTTTCATGTTCTTAAAAAAACTGAAAAAATGTATTTTCTCTTTAAAACAAGAACAACCAGAAGCAACATGGCTGACATTTCTTGTTGAAGCATACAATTTCTTTTTTTTTTTTTTTTTTTTTCCTTTTTGTCTTTTTTCGTGTCCGGCAACGGATCGCAACCCTCAGTGTCACGCCCGTACTGGACCGGGACCGGCAACGGGATCGCAACCCTCGGTGTTGCTCCCACACCTCGCTCAGCCAGTGAGCGGGAACCGGTCTGTATGTGGGATCCGAACCCTCGGCGGGAGCGCCAGCACGCTCCCAAGCGGCGCACTGTAGCAGTGCGCTACCGAGCCAGCCCCTGAAGCATACAATTTCTTTTTTTTTTTTTTTCCTTTTTGTCTTTTTTCGTGTCCGGCAACGGATCGCAACCCTCAGTGTCACGCCCGTACTGGACCGGGACCGGCAACGGGATCGCAACCCTCGGTGTTGCTCCCACACCTCGCTCAGCCAGTGAGCGGGAACCGGTCTGTATGTGGGATCCGAACCCTCGGCGGGAGCGCCAGCACGCTCCCAAGCGGCGCACTGTAGCAGTGCGCTACCGAGCCAGCCCCTGAAGCATACAATTTAATGATTTTTTAGTAAATGTTTAGAACTGTGCAACTGTTACCAGAACCTAACTTTAGAACATTCCTGTCACTCTAAAAGGAAACGTCGTGTCCATTTGCAGTACTACTTACTCCAATCTCAAGCCCAGGCAACCTCTAATTTATTTTTTCTATGTACAGATTTGCCTTTGTTAGGCATTTCATATAAATTGGATCATATAATAGTGGTTTTTGTGTCTATCTTCTTTCACTTAGTACGATGTTTTTGAGTTTCATACGTGTTTTAATATATATCAGTATTTCATTTATTTTTATTGCCACATAGTATTCTATTTTAACAATATGCATTTTGTTTATTCATTCACCTGTACTGTTTCCACTTTTGGTTATTGCGAATAATGCTGCTGTGAATATTCACAAGCAAATCTTTGTGTAGACACGTTTTCACTTTTTGGGGGGGTAAATATCTAGGGTTGTATGGTAAACGTATGTTTAACTAATTAACTTTGAAAATGTTTTCCAAAGTGGCTGTATCTTTTTACATTCTACCAACAATGCATGAAGGTTTCAGTCTCTCCACATACATCATTTATTTTTATTCTGTTTCTGTTAGGTGTTTTTCCCTAGGGAGGATCAAAAGCCAGTGGAAAAAATGATAGAAGTCTTCATGAGGCTGAAAGAGATTCTCAATCAGATGGCTTCCGGCACACATCCACTGCTAGACAAAATGAGATCCCTAAAACAAATGCATCTGCCCAGAAGTGTTCCATTAACACAGGTAGAAAAGTCCCCAGTAATGTTCTTGTTGAAAAATTCCTTCTGTCATAGAAACTTTTATTTAAGATTAGTTTATAATACATTCAGCAACCAGTTTAGTATGCTGAAAAAAATCACCTACAGGAAAACTCCTCTACTCTGGCAACGTTTTGGCCACTTAAACATTGGTAAAGTTTATCATTCTGTGTTTACATGTGGGATACACATTTTAAAGGAATTATGGAAACTATAAGGATACTCCAAAAATTATCAAGTTTTCTTTCTATATTGTTTTCAGTAGCTTGGATAGCTCATATAGTGTTAATAAATAGAGGATTTTTGTCTCACAGGCAATGTACAGAAGCAACCGAATGAACACACCCCAAGGGTCATTCAGTACAATCTCCCAAGCCTTATGTTCTCAAGGAATTACCACTGAATACTTAACTGCCATGCTGCCCTCTTCCCAGAGGCCAAAAGGCAACCACACCAAGGACTTTTTGACTTATAAATTAAGTAAAGAGCAAATTGCTTCAAAATATGGAATTCCCATACATACCAGTGAGTATACTTCAAAATAAGCATAATGGTTCTTAATGACAACAAGAACTGTGCCTTAGCTTTTCATGATAAACAAACTATTAATTTTCCTGAAAAATAGAAATAGAAAATACATAGCTCCTGCCACATGTCAAGCATGTCATGTATATTATCTCATGCTCTCTTCACAGCAACCCTGTGGGGTAAGTACTACTATATTCTCATCTTAGTAGGGGGAAATGAGGTACAAGGAGCCTACGTAACCTGGCCAAGGTTATTCAACTTGGAAGTATCACAGCTGTTATTTGAACCAAGGCAGTTTGCTGCAAAGCTTACCTTTTTAACCATGACACTACACTTAGAATTTGTCAGTCATAACTCTGCCTTCTTTGTCAGTAGGTAATACAAAAACTTGCCCTAAATCTGTTTGGGTTGATATTTTTTCTTAACCATCTAGAATTAGAAATTTATAGCACACATGGTAGAGCTGCATGAGTGTAGCAGAACTATAAATGTTTAATGGCACATCAAAGCTGTTTACTTGATCTATAAACTTTGAGATGTAAAATGTGATCAGCAGAGCTCTTCCAAATAATAGATGGATGATTAGTATAGCAATTGTACTGACTCAGTTATTCATCTTTTTATTCATTCAACAAACATTTACTGAACAGCTCTTATGTATTTGGTATTATCCCAGTAGCAGGTTTTTGCATATTTTGTAAAATTAAATGCTGGTGAAATAGATCTGTCGGAAACAATTTTGAAATGTGGTTTTCAATCTTTATATCTCCTCTTGGTAAAATGCCATCACTTAATCTGGACTGGCTTATTGGGTTAAATTTTACACTAAAAATGATTTATTACTATGCTTTCTTATTTTGATACCAGATGCCTCATATCTATTAATAATATAGGAAGTTCTACGTCATGTATTTTCATGTGTGATAATAATAATCTATATCAATTTACCATGTGAAATAAATTTGAAATACATCTAATAAATGGTTTTATTTCACTTTTTCCTTCCAGCCCCATTTTGCTTCTCCCTTTATAAAGACATCATTAACATGCCTGCTGGACCTGTGATTTGGGCTTTCTTGAAACCTATGTTGTTGGGAAAGATTTTATATGCACCCTATAACCCGATTACAAAGGCAGTAATGGAAAAGGTTTGACCTTTATAACTCAGATTTTCTATTTTGAATATTAAGATAATTTTAAAGTAGTCAAACTTTCAAATTTACTTTCACTGACTCTGATTTCTTTATATCTTACCTATGGTTATTATTATCTTTGGCTTTCTGAAACTTACTAATTCTCAACCTCTGCTCTGAATATATGTGAGCAATGTAAATTGGGTTGTAGCCCTTCAAAGGGAAGTGCACCATGTTGCCACTTGAGAATGAGGTTAGTTGAAGCAAGACCTCAGATTTTTTTCAATTTATCTCAAAATGCACAAAATTTTTCTACAACTGATATCTGACTTTCAAAGTATGTAAAAATGATCACGCTAGAAAAAATAATACTGTGTGAAAAAAACAATCCCTAAAGTGTAGATTGTTGGCTTCATATTTGGTTGTATTATTTAACATTTCGTGTTTATATAGAAGATAGATGTTGAGAAAGACAACATTATTAGTATTAAGTATACTTATTGTATAAGATTTTCTGTCTCATTTAACCATAACAGCATTTCCATGTCACTTTTAAACTGGGATTTAATGATTTGAATTATAAACGTACTTTTAAAATGATAGAATGAAAGTGAACAAAAAAAAAATCTCTGCTTCACCATTACTTGGTCATTAAACTATAGTTTATGTGAGGATAATATTATTTTTAATTAGATCTATATAAAAATGGACAGGGGGTCTACACTGAATGTTCTTTGCTTTTATTATTTGTGATTGAGTACCTTATTTGCTTTATTGACTATATATCTCTAATAATGTTGCATACCTCAAGTCATATACATGCTTATTTTCTAATTGCAGTCTTTTTCTTTCCCTTTTATGCTTGGCTCTCACCTCTCTTTTTCTCCTCTATTGATCCTGTTGTTCCCTTTATGTAAACTGATGTATGTTAGCATTGAAATATGCATCTTTTTGTAAATTGCTAACATTCCTCTAATTCTTTATAAATTACTATACTATATTTATATTCACATTCATAGTTCTTAGGTCATTGTTTGCATTTTTAAAATGAGATTGCATTACAGTAGTTTTCTACATATTGTTTTTCTCACACAAGAATACATTGTGTAAATTCTTTCAAATCAATATGTATAGTTCAGCTCATTCTTTTTGAAGATTGCAAATTTTTTTGTAGTATGGAATTTACTCATCCAATCCTTAATTGTTGGGCATTCATTTTTGTTTCCAGTGTCTGTTTATGTTTTTATTTTCCAATGTAAACAATGTGGCAACAAATGGTCTTGTGCTTATGGCTTTACGTATTGGGTATTTTTATTTCAAAGAGATGAATGTTCAGGATTGAGGGATTAAAGGATATTGCATTTTATTTTGATAGCTGTGGTCAGATTGCTTTCCAAAAGGGGCTATAATATATCCATTTCCATGAGCAATGTACAAGAATATCCTTCTTATACCCTTCAACTAGGATGTTTCTTTAGTAGTAAAGTGTCTCATTGGTAAAACTGAAAACCTTATGAGAACTCCAGCAGATATGCTTTCATTTTGGCTATAAATTCACCATGAACATGAAACCAACCCTAAATTTTCCAGAATTTTTATAAATAATCTTGACCATAAAGATGTCATTTAAAACTTTTGACTATGTGGGAATTTTCTGACAATATTTTTTTACTAACTCTACCTCTTAGAACTATTTTTTAAAGTTATGTAACAAAACAACCTTAAGAAATCTTTTTGAAATACAGCAAGAATACTAATAGACCAGATCTCTTTTGTTTCTTTGTTTTTAAGTCCAATGCAACTCTGAGGCAGCTGGCAGAATTAAGAGAAAAATCTCAAGAGTGGATGGATAAGTCACCACTTTTCATGAATTCCTTCCACCTGTTAAACCAGGCAATTCCAATGCTCCAGGTATGATATGGTTCTGTCATTCACCTAAGTAGGAATTATGATTCTTTGAGATTTTAATCATTTTCATTATGTGAATGGGCAAATAGTAATTTAGAATCTATATTCAATTGATTAAAATGGCTTCTCCTCCAGGGACGGGTAACAGATCAGTCACTCTTTACCTCTTGAACTGCATCTCCTCTGTCTGTAATTCAGAAATAAGTCATCTTACAAGTTGATTTTCAAACATAACTAGTGATGTACATCAGTTTTCCAAAAATAAAATGATATAAAAATATGCTTATATAATTTATTTCTCTCCTTTAAATTATGTTTTGCTACCTTAACTGAACCAGAATTACTAAAATATTGGAAAACATTAAATCTGGGGAGCTTCTTAGTGGAAACATAAATTCCAAATTAATTTTAACACACTGTACACAACGTGTTCTCATTAGAGTTTTTATCTGTGTCTTAAGTTCAAAGTCATATAATAAAGCAAAAGTTATCATTACTGAAAAAAGTGCTCTAATGTATTGGCTCCTTCAAAATTTAGGCTTCACTCAAACAATCCTCATGTTCACTCTAGTTTAGGTTAAAGCTTTGACAGTGCAACAATGCACGTTGGTTGAAAAGTGTAATTTGCAATTCTTGTAAAAGATGCATAATTTTTTGAAGATGATGCAAATAATGTAAGGGAATGTTTTGATCACAAGCAGAGCTCTTGACAACCAACCATTGAGCAGCAGAGTTATCCCAGTTATCAATCAGGGGCAAGAAAATTGTCAGGAATGATGACAACCTAACAGTTTCAAGAGAGATGACTTGTGTATCAAAGAGAGGCATTGGGCAATTGATTGAGCCCTAGAATATTTTTGCAAAAAATTTTAAAAAACAAGAAAAAAAAACAACCCCCCCACCTTTCTTTATCTTTCTTTATGATCATGCTCAGAAAGTTAAATATAAAATGAAGAATGTTATATGATATAACTTTGTCAGAAAAATTATACCCAAAAGATGCTTTATTTAGTTGCTGTTTTGACTAACAATGAGCACATAGCTACAATTACAATCTGAGCTTTATTATAAATGATAAAATAAATTTCTAAAATAGATGTTTTATACATTTAGTAAGTACAAAATAAGCTTTTTATCAAATATCTTCCCCACAATTTACTATTAAATTCGTATTCTTCTTTTAAGCATGCTAATTTCAAGTGGCCTTTTCCAATGAGTTTCAGGTAACAAAGTCTACTTGGATAGTACTTTATTAACATATGTATTTTCCAAAGTGCAAGATTGCTCTTTTCTCCTAAAACATTTTTTTCTGTGGACAGAAAAAAAAAAGCTACATATTATTTTATTCAAGAAAGTTTTGTTAAAGTGGTGAATTAACAAAGAAGATACTCTATACATAATAGTTCCAAACTGCAGTAATTTGCTAGAATATCTGTTACCATGCTCATAAAGAGTTCATCCTTTAATGGAAGTATCTTTATTCTGCTCTAGAACAAAATAAATTGTTATTCTCAATTATTGAGGAAAAATTTGGTTCTGTAAATGTGTACAGAATTTGAAATTTCAAGCTTTTAGCATAAGACTTGTCTTTGCCACCTTCGGCAAATGACTTAAAGTACTTGAGCTGCAGTTTATGAATCCCTAAAATGAGTATATTGATAACCACTTCACGGACTTGTGAAGTTCATGTGTGTGTGGCAGCATTTTAAAATAGTATTATATATTTCAGGACTGATTGTAAAAGAGTGATGGGAGATTGGAAATAGGATTCAATTGGAAATAGGGTTCAATGGATTATCTCCAAATTGCAACTTACAAGTCACTTTGTTAGTAATGCTCTGATTCAGATTTTCTGTAATGCACAAGTTAATTTCTAGTACATAGATTTTAAAGGACTCTATTATCAGTCTACATGCTACCAACTACTCTTAGAACCTTCAGTAGCTATGAATTTAGCAAATTAGTTCTATATATGTGTTCTAATAATACATGTTACTCTTAATCATTCATCTCCATGATAATAAAATGAAAGATGTTAGTAATAAGGACAGAATAATAAGTGGTAACAAACTGTGCTGTATAAGGACAACCAACTTAAACCTAGCTCATGTAAAAACTAGGTCATGAATTGGAACATAAGATGAATAACATTAATCGAGTTGAATTCTCTCCCTTTGGCTTTTCTCTTTGCCCTTATTAATTATGTATTGTTAGGATAACTTATAGCACTTCTTTAGTCCTAGCTTTGTCATCTACTAACTGCAGATGATAAAAGTACTTACCTCAAGTTGTTGTTGAAAACTAAGTGAGAAAGTCAAGTTAAACTCTGTAAGACAGTTCCCAGCACATAGTAAAAGCTTAATAAATATCAGCTTAGTAGCATTTCTCTGGTGATAGAAGTTATGTCATCCAATTTGGAAGGTAGCTATAAAAGCCTTTATATTTTAAAGCCAGTATGTTTTTAAAACATTTTTCAGTCTTTCCATGAATATAGAATAATTTAAATTTTATCATCAATTTATTTTTCAATGCTTACATGCCTGCACTTATTACAGTACAAAATGATATAACAATTTACATTGACTCTTCTGATGAGATGAGTCGTTCATCTCTACCTTACAGAAGAGTAACCTGAAGCTACAAAAGGCTGGGTGCTTGCTAAAAGCCTCACAACTGGGCAGTAGTGGAAGTAGGATACACATCAGTTGTGATGTCAAATTCCATGTAGACATCACAGTTTTAAAAGTTGTTTTTATTTGTTTCAAATGAACAAAATTCAACCACGAACCACAACATGGGTTTAGCATATGTTAAAAATAAATAATGTAATAGTTATGAGGAAAAAGGCTTGTTAAATTGAATATAATTTCCTGATGTTGATAATTATGGTCATACATGGCCACTTTAGCATGCTGACCAATTTGTGTCTATAGACAAATTCAAAAAAACCCAGCCTTTCAAATCAATAGCAGTCTCCCACCTTCTATTTCTTTCTCAAGGGTTTCTAGGTAAGCCTTTGCAAGATGGTGCATTGATAATGCTCAGTGGTGGTTACTTCATTTCCTTTTGGCTGTTATTAGTGAGACATGTATTAAACATGTTTTTTTCCTTGTTTTAAAACTGATTGCCTGTTATTATTTGTTAGAATACTCTAAGGAACCCCTTTGTGCAAGTTTTTATAAAATTCTCTGTGGGACTTGATGCTGTTGAACTATTGAAACAGATAGATGAACTCGGTGAGTACAGATTTAAGAAACTTTTATTCACTGATCCTGTCGGAAATGTGAAAAACACTGTCCCATATGAGAACTTCTTTTCTTCTGCATTTAGTTTCTATCTACATATTCCAAGAAAAGTGAGACCTTGGATATATCCAATCATCTTCTTTCCAGTTAGTTGTACAATTAAAGTAGTAATTATTATTTGGACACTCAGTGTCTGCAGTTAGTTTCAATAATCATAATGCAATATACTCCGTATAAATGCAGCTTTTTCTTCAATCATAGGTCAGTTGTTAGAAGTAAGGGAGCCTTTTTTTTTTTTTTGGAACTTGATGAAAAGTAAGTTCTTAGGGACAAGGGAAGATGAAATGACTTATTTCTGGCTACATTTAGCATTTTTTCCCCACTGGCCTCAGTATCGCTTGACTAACCCAGAATGTAATTGGAAGAGGTTATAAAGTTAGCAAAAGCAAGACAAAGGCAATGTAGAAACTCAAAAGAAAATAAACCTAAATCAGTTTTCAAGGTTGGGCCCTCCTCTCATGGTCATTTAAAAGGAACAGGCTGCAGAGGATCAAAGGAAGCTGTCTGGACTTATGCATTTCCTCTGCCACATCCCCACCTTCGACCTCAGGGATGCAAGACATCTAATTCAGGCTCTGTCTGATTCACTGTTGCTATGCAACCATGAGTATGAGGAAGGGACTGAGAGCATCAGAATTTGGCAGTAGCAGAGCAAATGCCCCTCCTCTTTCCTGGCACTGCTGGGACATAAATGACTCAGGTTGTAAACCAATGGGGAGGAATTATGCCTACATTTGTATTATATATAACTGTACACATTTTATGAGAGTCAACCCAGTTTGATTAAAGAAAAGTACTGGTGGACTTGTTCTCTCAAAGTATCCTTTGGGTAAGAAACCATTTGATAAAATATCAGGAATAAATGACAAAGTTCATATAAAAATCTTATTATTTCTAACTTTTGAAATAGGAATTGAGGTTTAGAATGTAAAATAAGATTAAAATGAATATAGCAGTGAGACCTGATAATTGTGTGATCATATATGTAACTTAGTATCTAAGAGGTTACATAGCTCAGATTTGGGGGGCACTGACTTCCCAAAGCATTTCTGTGATTTTTGTCTACCAGCATTTCTAAAAGATCCTATGGTGTCGTGTTGATTTCCAGTGGCTGCTGGTGGCCACTGTTCAACAACAATTTACCCCTCCCCCACCAACATCTACATCAAGTGAAGTATTTCTCTTTAAATTCTAATGAGAAATGCAATTAAGAAGTTGCTCTCTGTGCAAAATTTAGTCTTATTTTGGACAATGTAAGAGACATGTTTGGGTTCTGTAAGGAGGGATTTATGATATTCACAGCCTTCTCAGTATTCACAACGATCAAGTCAGTAAAAATTTAATTGGCCAAATGATTTGTGTTAACTTGCAATTTCATATTTACCCTCTGTCCTAGTTGATTTCCTCACAAAGAATCATGAATTGAAGAGCAATTAAATACCTTTTCTTTCAGAGTAACTACCTAAAATAAAATCTTGATTATTTTGTCTAGATTAATACAGATGTCAATAGAGGTAACTCACATAAGGCTTTAAATCAAACAATATTAGAGGGTTGCAACTATTTGGCATAGATTCTCAAGTATCTTAGATGCTTCTGTAACACAGCTTATCAAATAATACAGTTTATTTGCTCTACACACTCTACACAAGCTTCCCTTTGTTTCAATTTGTACATTCACATTCCCTGTACAAAAACAAGCAGACATTTCTGTTTAGTTTCTCTAAACTCTCATCTCTAGTTTATAGTTTTCTTCCTAACTACCGGCAGATAGATTTAAAAAAAAATTATTCACCCTTAGTTCTGTGTTAATTGAATTATAACAGAATATACTTTCAGATTATCTTGTATCTTTCTTTGAACCTGGGTATACTGTATTTGTAACTAACTCAACATTTTCCTTGATGAACATTTGTATAGTTGGGCACATTTTCCTAGGTTTAGAGTATTAGATATGTTTAGAGTAAATTCTACAGCCTCCCATTATTTATAATATAGTTTAATGTTTAACATTTACCCCCCCCCCCAAAATCAGTATTTTGTCTCATTACTACTAGAATTAAGATTATGTTTTTTGTCTCTTTTGCTTTGCCTCTTTAGACATTCTAAGGTTGAAATTAGAGAACAACATTGACATCATCGATCAGCTTAACACATTATCTTCTCTGACAGTAAATATTTCCTCTTGTGTATTATATGATCGCATTCAGGCAGAGAAAACTGTAGATGAAATGGAGAGAGAGGCCAAAAGGCTCTACAAAAGGAATGAACTCTTTGGAAGTAAGTGTTATTCTACGAGAGTTTGAGCTTCCATTTGTACTAAAATTGGCCAAATTCTTTCCTCACCTCCTACATCCAGAACTCAGAAAATAGTCTGGGGGTCACTGCCCCACTTTGATGTTCTTAGAAATGGGAGCCTTTCCTTTCATGTAGTCAGCCAACCAGATGGTCTAAGTATGAGGAACCTTCACCATACATCTTAATTTTGTTGGTGTAGTTAAAATTAAGAATGGAAAGGATTACAGAGTTACAGGGTGAAGTTGAGTTCATTCTCATAATCAGTCAAGATTATTCATTTAAAAATGTTTTTTTAAAAATTTTAATAAGTGGCTTAGAGTGATGTATTTAATCTGTCCACTTAGTTTGTGATTATATTCTTAAACTCCAGCTTTGAATCTCTGAGGTTGACACCTCCAATTAACCATCTTTTCTGTAAATTAGAAGCCTGAACCTTCTGTCAGATTACTAACTCAATTGACTGATTGGCTGCCCCTATGTGTACCCTCCAAACAATGAATAATGTCAACTCTAAAATAACCTTTCTGCTATTGTTGCCATTTTATTTTTAGGTGTTATTTTTAAGCTTCCTTCTAACAGAAGCCAGCACAGAGGCTATGACTCTGAAAATGTCTTTCTTCCTCCTGTCATAAAATATACCATCCGCATGAGTCTCAAGACCGCACAGACCACAAGAAGCATAAGAACCAAGATTTGGGCCCCAGGGCCACACAATTCTCCATCAAACAACCAGATCTATGGCAGGGCTTTTATTTATTTACAGGATAGTATTGAAAGAGCAATCATTGAATTGCAAACTGGAAGGAACTCCCAGGAAATAGCAGTCCAGGTTCAAGCAATTCCTTATCCCTGCTTCATGAAAGACAAGTAAGTCTGTGCATGTTCAGCCCTTTTTAATGGTCAACTACTTTTTGGAGAACTCACTTCCATTCATTTATTTAGATATATCAAATGAAAAGGATAATATCCACCAAACCTTTGTCATATGCTTCTATCCAGGAAAATGTCCACAGTAAAGGGCACAGCTGCATTGTAGCTACTCATCATTATCAAAATGATGGTAAAGTGCTTACCAAATGATCCATCTATCCTTTATCACAACCCGTAGCTTGCCAGAAACTCTGGCCCTAGAATTGGGAGAATTGGACTCCACACCCGAGTGTGTAGCTTCATGATTTTGATGTTTCTTATCCATTTTGTATCAGTGAACAAAAGAATATTAAAATTGCTTCCAACTCTCAAATTTGATAAAAATTTTAGCACATGGTCAATTTTAAGGAAAAACTTTGATAAAAGAAATCTTGACCCCATCATTGATCAACTCTGTAAGATAAATATTGTGCTATCTGAAACTATTTTATGTACTATCAGTTCATTCACTGGGAATCTTCTCTACCTAAAATGACTTTGCTAAATGAACAAAAAATGTAAAGATCCTGCTTTTAAACAATTGTATTTGAATGTGCAGGAAATCTGCCAATTGAGTAGCACTGAATGGCTCCTCCACTCTGTACACAGTTAAAAAATAAGGTTGGAGCACTAAGTTGTTCAGGCTCATCCTCCTACATAAAAGCTTGAGGCTGAATATTACTTTAAAGAAATTGCACTTGTTCCCCAACCCAGTTATTGCAATTCATATGCAATTCAGATGGTTCTGTCTTTTTTCTTTTCTTTTTTCTTTCTTTCAATGTTTCTGTCTCCCTTGGCTGCTTCAAGAGTTATAGATGAGAAGAGGTTGTATAACCCTTTGTGCAACAGTGATATGGGGAAACAGACAAGGAATCCATCCAGTGGGTTGTTGAAATTAGCTGGCTATTGTGGAGGCCAGTCAGAGGACTTGCTGCCTGAACTGTGTATGAACTGCAATGGCTTGTACAAACAGTAAAGACTGTGGGTTCAGTGAAATTAAAATTATCACCTATTTTCCTTCTCATATTTTTCCCCTTGTAAATTTTGGTCCTTAGGATGGTGGGTGTCTGGATGTTTCTTTAATGAGTAAAAGTAACTGCACTGTGTATTCTTCATGGGACTATGATCATAATGCGTTATATACACATACAAACTCTGTGTTGCATACAAAGTGCTTCCACATATATTATTTCATTTGTTCCACCCAACAACCTCATAAGTGGAAGGAGGAATTATTGTTCATACTTCCCAGATGAAAAAACTGAAATCCAGAAAGGTTAAGTAACTTGCCCAAGTTTATATAGCTGGTACCACACTGGTCCTTGTGATTACAAGACCAGCATTTTCTTCTTTATACTAGACCAAACCTAAAACACTCAATCACTTGGAAGAAACGTTGCAGAAGACTTGTTATTAATGAATGAGGGGCTCTGCCTAATTCTAGAGCCAGAAATAGCATCAATGCTGGACCTAGACCAAGATGGAATTCATTTAACGAGTATTCTTTAAATACCTACTCCATGCCAGATCATTTCCCAGGAAACAAAAAAATTGGATATGGCCCCAATTTTCACTCTCTCCCACCAAAAAACACCTCATCTCTCTGATGGTGATATGCTTCTGCATGCTAAACAGCTAAAATGATATTGAATGATAGTGATGTCATGTTCCATTAATATTTGCATTTCTCTTGGGGAACTTGGAGGTTAATTCCTTATCTTTATAGATTAAAAAAGAAATGGCCTTGGGCCCTTTCTCCAAGTGAAAGCTTCAATGGAGCCCAATAGGCAAAACAGATCAATTTAGCATGTCTCTCATTGAAAACTCCTGCCTTTGCCTCAGCCTATAGAAGGGTAGCAATTGTCAGAACTATGGCGCTTAAAGTATGGTCCCTGGACCAGCAGCATTAGCATCACTGGGGAATTGTTTAAAATAGAAATTCCTGGCCCCACCCCAGATATAATAAATCAGAAGCTTGTGGATGGGGCCCTGAAATCTGTATTTTAATAAGCTCTTCAGGTTCTTCTAGTGCACGGTCAACTTTGAGAACAAGTGCATTTGAACTTTCTGCTATTGTGGGCAGGCCACTCAGGAATACATCTGGGGCTTGATGAAGGCTTCCAGGGACCCTTTAGTTTAGCAAATTATCAGAAAAGACCTTTCTCTACCTGTTTTGAAACATCTCCTGGAGCATTATTTTGAGGGATCCAAGTTCTTTGTCTACATTTTAAACAAATGCTTTGGGTCTTATTTTATTTCATGTTGGAAAACTTAGTTTAATAATAACTATGAATTTCCTGATAATAAATATAGTAATTTTGAAAGATATACCTTTTCGTTAGATAAACTAATCATCATCTAATTTTAAATCTGCCTTTTAGATAAGAATTTAGTTTAGATGCAGGGTTTTGAGCCTTACATTTGTATCTATATAATAATCATTTTCCTGGACAGAACATACTCAAACCCAATTTAAATAGTATGGCAATTTAATCTAACAGCCTAGAGCTGTTTTTTCACTCTTGCAGCAGTACAGCAAGAAAATCATAGGGCCCACTCAAGTCAGCTTCACACCTCATAAATAATGGGCACAGTTTATGATTATCCTCAATTTCAAAATAGGAGTATAATTTCAATGCAACAGGGAGTGTGTTCTTTATATATCGTAATGTGCAAGTGTGACTTTCATTTTGGCCACTGAATCCTTTTGTTTTTGTTTTACAGCTTCCTAACCAGTGTCTCTTACTCTCTTCCCATCGTGCTCATGGTTGCCTGGGTTGTATTTATAGCTGCTTTTGTAAAAAAGCTTGTTTATGAGAAAGACCTCCGGCTTCATGAGGTACGTTGAGAATTTCTTCTTATTACAAATAAGTACTATTTACAGAACAATTAATCACTATGATTTCTGTCATAGCTATACAAACTCAGAAAGCCTAACGCATACCTTGTAAATTAGATAGAAAGAAAAACATTTTACTTTTGAATCACAGAGGCAGCTGATAAGACAATATTTTGTTTTCTCAGAAAGTGCCGTAAAAGTTATTTGATAGTGCTTCTGAAAAACAAAATCTGAATAATTCTGAGTGAAGTATGAGTACAATTATGATCCTGAGTGTAACTTTTGCCTAAGAAATTACCTATAGGACTTAGGATCTAACAGAGGAAGTTTAAATAATAATAATAATAACTATGAAGGCAGGAAGATGGTTGGCATGGTAACTAAATGAGTCCAGGTATAAATATAGACATAGACATAAACACAGACATAGACATATGACTTATTTTGGTGCTCACAAAGAAAATTTTCCTTCCAGTATACCTTGTCTCTTTCAATTTTCTTCTCCATTTCTCACTGATTCTTGATTTATAGAAACTAAGAATTTCATGTTGTGCTACTGATCGGGTTAATAACAATATAACAATGGAAGACAGGACAAGGAGTGTAAAGCATGATCTCTTCCTGGGCATGTTCTTCATCATTAACCCCAAATTCAAAATACCATACTTCTTTTTACAATTTATGTTATAAAGCATTGTGTGGTTTTTAGCTTGTATTTGAATAGATATTATTTTATCTACACATCCCATAGTGAGTTCTTTACACTCATTCATGGAGTGAATAGAAAGCTGAAACATTGCAAAACTGGGGCTCAATAATTATTACAAGGCCTGCCTGAAAATCTGAAATAATGAGGTTAGAGTAACCTGTTAGTCCACTTGTACTTGCCAGTGCTTCTATGCAATTGATTATTTTTCCTCACAAGATACAAGTCACAGATTCTTCCTCATGTTGTTATGACAGGAAATAAGTAATTACAATTTACCAAGATCGAATCCCAGCTCTCCCTCTTACTAGTCTTGGGATTTAAGCAAGTTACTTGATCTCTCTATCCCTCCATGTCCTCATCAGTAAAATGAGGATGATAATGGTAACTTCTCTGTACGGTGGGTTCATCTTGTTCCTGTATTCCTCTTAATATTAATGTATATATCGCTAAGAGAATTGTATATATATAATAATATATATATTATTAAGAGAATTGTAAAATTTGAGGTAGAAAATATCATTCCTTTTGAATTCGTCCTTGACTTACTTGCTGAGTTGAGTGAAGAAATTGCTATCAAATAAATATAAGAATAGCTATGACTTTTTTTCTTGACAGTATGTCAACCCCAGTGCGTAAGCTTCTCAAGAAAGTGGCAACGTATTTATCCAAAATCTTACAGCATCTCTTTTTATTCTCTGCTACAATCTGGGGAGACTTTGACCACTGTGCAGAGGGTTTTCCTTGAACTACAGGTTATCAGATATTGATGAATTGCTCTGGCAGGTTTGGGAGGGCTGAGACAAGTGACTCTTTGATCACAAAGCTGGTGCTTGACATCTGTCACTTTTAGGAGGAAGTAACAGCATCCAAAAAAACATAGCCAGCCGTTCTCTGTTCTCATCAGCAAGTTTGGTCTTGTTTATTACAATGAAGTTGGCAGTGAATCTGGATAATTTATGGTTGACATATACTCTCATTGCTCTTTCTCTTTATGAATAGCAGTTGTTCTCCTCATGGCATAAAATCCTGAGGTTTTAAACTGAAGTTTCATGATAAAGTGTTAAATAGTGAATACTTTTGGAAGCACCTAACTCAGTCTGTTTCAATAAAAAGGAAAATGATGCGTCTCCAACTTTTATCAACTCTTGGGAATAGGAATCTGATCTTGAGTCTGAAAAATTTCAGAATTACAGTGATAAACACCTTTAGTCCCGGTCTTCAAGCTTGCCAAATTATCTTTTAGCAAGTCTATGAATGGAGGCTATTTTGGATATAGAAATAGTTTATGCTACAGCTATCGATTGTCAGTTTGTACACACGACATCAGCTTTATTTCATGGCCTTGATATGTCCTAGATATTTTATGTACAGCTTGTGAAATATATTGACATTGTCCCCTACTGCCATACATTGCTGTTTGGGGGGAAATATTATTTGTATAGGCCACATAAAATGATGAAGATTGGCTTTGCAAGTAGTTTTATGGGTTCCATAACTCCCCACTTAATTATATTCAAGTAGGCATAAACTCAGTAAAAACCTCAAAATACAACTAGCAGGAAAGGCAAATAATAACATATAAGCATATTGGACAGGTGCATATTTCTGAAATGCAGTCGTCAAACACGACACAGTAGTTTTCTCAGATGGGGTGGGTAACAAGTAATGAACTTCTGGAATAAGATCTGTGAGGTCTTTTTTCACACCAAAATATAATTTTGTTCTCAATTATAGCATATGTAGCCATTGAGGGAGACTTTCCATAGTGAACTTTGTTCCGTGCTAATTTTTCACCTTGCCCGAAACTTCTATTCCTATGGAAACATAGGCTGAGTCTCTACTGCAAAGGGTGACAGGTCCTAGGAGGAGAAAAACAGCAGGGAGAGAAGAAGGCAAGGAAGAGGGCAAAGTTAAGAGAAAAAGTTGCAGGCTTTTTCTCAGTGATGATTAGCTTAAGGCCCACAGCTTAGACTGTTAGCAGTCAAGTAGCTGTTTCCATGGCAACAACAGGAGCAGCAGAATTATCAAAATGCAATAAGTTGCAAAGGCAAAAAAGTAAAAGACACTATTTTGCTTTTAGAGCAAAAGATCCAGTGCCTTCTTTATTTTCTTAGGCAAGTTAGGTTTAAGGGACTGGGGTGGGAGGTGGGGAAGGGCATTGAAAATCCTTAGTTATGCAAAAAATGTTGTATTATAAAGCTGTTAGCAGAGCATTTCTTTTGTTCTCTTTTTTATTGGAATATTAGGTTTGTAAGCTCAAATTATTCATGAATTGTTAAAACTAGAAACCAGGATATCCAGATTCCCCTATAGTACAACATGTCAACAAATTTAAGACAAGCAAGGTCCAGGGGATTCTAGGTCTTTCAGAATCCTTTTAAGTTAGTGCACAAACGGATCATGCAGGTGTATTTTTTCTGCCTCATGGGTGCCTTGGCCTCTGGGAATATCACTGAGTTTCAAAGAACATCAATTGAGAGAGAGGTATACAGTATCTCAGATACATAGGTTCATTATGGGTGCATTAATGTCTTTTTGGAAAAAAAGTTGGACAAACCTGACCTAGACTCCCTAGATATGTGAGTTTGGTAATTCAGTGAGTGTTAAAAGATGGGAGAGCTATAGCTAAAGGCAGAAGGTCTCACTCCAAAGTTTCCGTATTTTAAATTCTTAGGAATTGGGTTTATTCTATTTCTCTCAGGAATCAAGAGTACTGATTGTGTTGTTCATTAAAGTTTGGGGAAAAAATTAAGAATTTTTATTATCTCAGTGCCTACATTGAACTGGCAGTTAAATTATGGTTTTTCACCAGTTTGAAATATTCATGCCTGCACAAATATCAAATCGATGTTGGAAAATTCTGCAGGGGATATCATAAATTTGATGATCTATTCTAAATTAGTTCAATTTGGAGACATTAACTAGATACTAGTAATTAGTTAGGAACAGTAATTTAAAAAAAAAAAAAAAAGGAACCTAACCATCTAAGTCATTCATTATATTGCAGCACTCTGGGAGCACACAGTCTAAGATGGACTGGTATAAATACGAATATTTCACATAGCAAGTATGAACAAATACTTGATTTATGTGAACCTTTAAAATGCCTGGTTCTATATATATATATATGTGTATATATATATATATACATACATATATATATATGTATGGAGAATCTCATAGACATCTTGGCATGATACAGGAATCATTGTTATTTTAGGAGTATACCAGCATAAGAAGCAGCTAACACTTTTTCCTTCTTACAGTACATGAAGATGATGGGTGTGAACTCTTGCAGCCATTTTTTTGCCTGGCTTATAGAGAGTGTTGGATTTTTACTGGTTACCATCATGATCCTCATCGTTATACTCAAGTTTGGCAATATTCTTCCTAAAACAAATGGGTTCATTTTGTTCCTGTATTTTTCGGACTACAGCTTCTCAGTTATTGCCATGAGCTATCTTATCAGTGTCTTCTTCAACAACACCAACATTGCAGCTCTGATCGGAAGCCTCATCTACATCATTGCTTTTTTTCCATTTATTGTTCTGGTTACAGTTGAGGATGAGTTGAGCTATGTAGTGAAAGTATTCATGGTAAGTCAACGGTCGGAATGGCCAGTGAGGGAGATGGATGGATCCCCCCTTTTTTTTAAGACTCTTGAACTGCAAGTTCACTTATCTAAATTAAGAAATTTAGTGATAGCAAAATAAGTTTAATTGCCCTAATGATAGTTTTTTTTGACACTGTCGTATATTATAGAATCATAATACAATGAAAAAGAAATCTTTTCCCCACAGCTTCCAAAATCATAATATGTGATGCTGTTAAGAAGGTTCCTGAAGAAAGGACAGTTAAGATGTAATATATTGTGTTTCAGAGACCATCAAGAATTCTGACTTCTCTCTGGTCCAATTCTTTAAACATCTTGGAGCCTCTAGTACTGGAATTATTCTCATATATGAATAATTCTCATGGTTTTCATGATAGATAACATAGCTTAGAGGCATAAAGACAAATGCACTGACAGCATATAATCAACTTTGAATCCTTTTCTGGCTTTTCATTTCAAAAGCACTAAATTAATTTAAGAATTTTAATGAAGGCGTTAAGATTACTGACTTTGAAATGTGAAAAGCAGAAGCATATCTCATCATATTAAAACTCTGCTGTTTATGGAAATAAAGAGTGATGAATAACTTTCACCTAGAACTGACTATTTTGGGTTTAAACAAAATTTAAATCTGTAATTTGTTTTGCAGTTATCAGTGTTCAATCAATTGATATTTTAGCATATTTTTATTTATAATTCTACTATTACTTGAAATAAATTTATGCAGTGAAAACATTTTCTGGCCCCTAATGTTTTCATTTAATTTTAGTCTTTAACACTACGTTACCCTGTAATTACCTATTTTATAAATTGCTAAACGACATTTAATAAATTTATATATATATTTTGGATTTTTAACAAATATTTTCCAAGTTGTAACTTTCCCATTACTGTGTTCTGCTATTCTCTCTATTTTTCTTTCCGAATTGTAGCATGCTTGGCAAGGGACCTCTATATTTTCAAATATGCTTAGAGAATAAGCATCAATTTTGTCTATACAAATGTCCAAAATTTTAAGTATTTTAAGATCCCTCTGGGTGAAGTGTAGGAAATTTACAAGAACTGTCATTGCTGTTCATTTTCCTTTCAGAGCCTGCTGTCTCCAACAGCATTCAGTTATGCAAGCCAATACATTGCACGATACGAAGAACAGGGCATTGGTAGGTTCCCTTTATTTAAAACTGGATTTTATCTTTCACAACTGTGATATGTGTCACAGAGAATAAATATTTGTGTCCACCTTTAGGTCTTCAGTGGGACAATATGTACAGCTCCCCAGTTCAGGATGATACCACCTCATTTGGCTGGCTGTGCTGTCTAATCCTAGCTGACTCTTTCATCTATTTCCTTATTGCTTGGTATGTCAGGAACGTTTTCCCAGGTATGAACATGCTTCCCACAGGTATATGCTTTTTTGGCTGCCATTATTATAAGTCAGCTAATATATATGTTCTAATATTTGATTTGCCACATGTAATCTTCAAAAAGAAATACTAAAATCCCAAAACTAACCAAAATTTTTCAGAATGTGACAATGTACTGCTGAATTTCCTCTTTGATATGCCCTTAAAAGATGGAGTGAATTAAGAAGCATGGAATAGTGTCAAAACAATCCAGTCTTTCCAAACAGGAGTGTGAGATATTATGAGGCAGAAACCAAATCTCCTAATTCTAAGGAGAATTTACTAGGTTTTCGTGGAAGAAGACAAGTTGGGTTCCTCCTTCCAGGTCTCAAGCAGTCCTTCCTTCTAACATGCTGAGATGTTTTCCCATTAAGCCTTACTTATATTTGTACACTTTTTGATGCTGTAAATGAATAAAGGAGTGTGATTTCATTTACATAAGGTTTCTATAAAAGACAAATATGTAGAGACAGAAAACAGCTCAGTGATTGCCTAGGACTTGGGGTGAGAGCAGGGATTGTCTACAGATGGGTGTGAGAATTTTATAAGGCTTCTATAAAAGACAAATATGTAGAGACAGAAAACAGGTCAGTGATTGCCTAGGACTTGGGGTGAGAGCAGGGATTGTCTACAGATGGGTGTGAGAATTTTTTGGCATGTATATTATAGAAATGTTGTAAGAGTGGATTGTGGTGATGGTTGCATGACTTTATAAATTTACTAAAAATCATCCAACTGTACACTTACAATGGGTAAGTTTTATGGTATGTAATTATACCTCAATGAAGCTGTTTAAAAAAACAAAAACAAGAAAAAAAAAGGTTATCTTTTTTACTTTTAGAAACTGATACCACCCTTTAGTTTTATATAGCATCAAAAAAATGAAACTACTTCCTGAACCATATTTTATTATTTAGTTTCTGATGCTTAATGTTAACAATCAATTAATAATCACTTTTCCTAATACATTTTTACTGCAGGGACATACGGTATGGCAGCTCCTTGGTATTTCCCAATCCTTCCTTCCTATTGGAAGGAACGATCTGGATGTGCAGAGGTGAAGCATGAGAAAAGCAACGGCCTTATGTTTACTAATATCATGATGCAGAACACCAACCCATCTGCCAGTAAGACAAGTAGGTCAACAACATCATTTTTACGAAAAAAATTGTATAAAAACTATATGACCAGTAGTTTTAATTATGTTTTTCTAAATGGCAAAATTATCATCATTTTAGTCAGGGATGAATATGTCTACACACATGTGTTTGGACTCTCATGAGGATTAAATTGTGGCCTTTTCTGGGCTCATTAGCTCAGCTAGTTAGCATATGGTACTAATTAGGCCAAGATTGCAGATCCCTTTGTGGTCCAGTTAGATTCACACAGAGACAAATTTTGTTCCTTGGCCATGGTCTGCACCCCTAACTCCAGCCATCTGTCACTAGTCATAAGGAGTAACCAAGTAACAAGTATGGGTAATTTAGCATAACCCATCAGTAATACTAGAAAAATAGTTCAAAGCTCATGTCTTACTGATATTAGGTGAGTAGTGTCATCTCTATAAAGTAAGTACGACCCATATAAGTGGTCCTTTTATGATACCTAAAGGAGGTGTAGATAGTAATTAGTGAACCAGGTCCTACAAATCACAGATCTGAGCTAGCCTTGTCATTGTGAAATCACAACTTGTAGACATTTACTCTAAATTGGTATCATTCCGTGCAGAGGATCAAGCCTCAGACTTATCTTTCGAATATTTGAGATCTGTTGAATAATGGAGAATTCGTAATTATGACACTACTCTGAGACTGCTTTTTCCAACAGAAAAGGGTGATATAAACCTTAGAGTAGGTGGTTCCCCACTCTCATTCATTCTGTAACCAAGTGAGGAGGCTGAATGAAGACTATAAATCATTTTGGTTTTTTTTTTCTTAGAGGGTTGTATTTTTATAGTCTTCAATATTTAATTAAGGAAAGTCTAATCATAGGTGCATTTTCTTATTTGTGAGCTTATGACTCTTCCCTTGATTTCTCTCTAGGTCCTGAATATTTGTTTCCCTCCAACATTGAGCCTGAACCTAAAGATCTCACAGTTGGGGTTGCCCTGCACGGGGTCACAAAGATCTATAGCTCAAAAGTCGCTGTTGATAACCTCAATCTAAACTTTTATGAAGGGCATATTACTTCATTGCTGGGACCCAATGGAGCTGGGAAAACTACTACCATGTATGTTATTTTTCAACACTTATTGTTACGAAAGCATATTATAAAAATTACAGGGTTTTTTTCCCATGAACTAACCTCTTTTGTAAAAAATAAAATTACTACATTTCCCAGATTGAGTAAGATGGTTCAACCGGTATGCTATAGAATGGTGTCTAAATCAGAGGTCCTAAACTATAAACTCAAAGGCCAGGTCGGGTCCAACAGATGACAGGTTTATTTGGTCCACCTAGTGTTGGCTCACCCAGTACTTCTTAGATTTTTAAATTCAGGGACAATATTTAAAAATGGAAATTTTCCTAATAAAAATAAATTTTCTTGGAGCTGCCTGGTTAGCTCAGTTGCTTAGAGCACAGTGTTGATAACACCAAGGTCAAGGGTTTGATCCCTGTACCAGCCAGCCACCAAAACAAAAACAAAAAATAAAAATAAATATTCTTGGCTTCTCTTACATAAGTTCTAGGAGTTCTTCCTAAGAAGAACTTCCTAAGAACTTCTCTTAGGAAGTTCTGCAATACTGAGTCTGCATTCTTAGCTAGAGACTATTAGTGGGGGCTCATTAGTGACTGTTCTTTCAAAGGGAACATCTGCTTTCTGGTTCATCCCTGGTCTCCACCAATCTGTACTGCCTCATACACCCAGTCTGTTTCATTTATTTGCATTTCTGTCCTGGGCCATGTATAAGCTTGAGTCTGCACATCCTGTTATAAACACACTCAGCCCCAGTTGCCCCATCACAGGAAACCCTGGCCTTGGATCATAAAGATACAAAAGAATCACCAGCGATCAGATATAGATCAAAAAGGCCAGGAGCAGTACGTGTGCTGTTCATTCTCACTGTTCACTGAAGTAGCATTTTCCTGTGTCAGAATGAAGAAGAGATTCAAATGCTCTAAAAGTGACATTACTTTGAATTTTTTTGTGTGTGTATGATTTTCCGCCAATGCTCCCTGTCCACTTACCTGCTGAGTCAGCTGTTGGCATTCTAGCCCTTGTTCGAGAAAAAATGTCAGTGGCTGCGTATCCCGTTTTGTATCATCATGAGTAAGCTCAGTGACTGCCAAATCATATTAAAATTAATTTTGGGTGGGGGAATAAAAGGGGACAAAGGAAGGTCATAAAATGAGTGAACATATATCCTCTGTCTTGTGCACGCCTTGTTTAAAGCCAGAGTTGGCTTTCTAGTGAGAATACAATGCTCAAAAGGCAAGATCTCTAATAGGCAACAAAAGACCAATGAACAAAAGGCATTTAGAAGGCTTTTGAAGAGGCTGCAATTTTAGCTGGGAATGCCCCATTTCATTGTTCTAAATAAAAACCTTTAACATAAAGAAGGAATCACGCAATTTGTTTTTCAATGTGTTTTTATGGGAAAATCGCATATTGTACCGATTCCCTGTTTAATATACAAGTATTAGCTTCAAGGCACTGGTTACGTACTGAGACGTTGTGGTGAGAAAACGGGTCTTTCCCCTGCCCTCATAGGTCTTACGTTACAGTGGATAAATATAAATACACATGATTGCCCAGTTTACTAACCATCTGAAAGATGGTGGGGAATTATCTAGGTGAGAATACTGTAGTCACAGTGTAGGAAAGGGACTGGAGATGACCAAAGAGCATGTGGGAAGTGGAGGTACGAGCTTGGAGAGATGCATTAGGTGAGTGGTGATGGTAATTGGCCCTGTGGTGGCGACTATGAAAATGGAGAGATGTGGGTGGTCTAAGGAGCCATAGACAGGAGGAGGGTGTAGAAACGACTTCTGGATTCCAGGCTTGTGCAACCAGTGTATGAATTTATCACACAGTGAAAGAGGTAAGATGGATGAGGACGTGGGTTTGAGGGCAAAGATCTTGAGCCCAGTTTTAAACATGTTGAGTGTGAGGACACTGTAAGGCATCTCACGGAGAAGTGGCATTGTCTACTCGATGTATAGAACAAGGCTGGAACTGAGTGATGGGGTCTAGGTTAGAGATATCAACTCAAGACTTGTCAGCCTATAGATACTAGGGGATGCCAGAGAAGCACATGAGTTTGCTCAAGGAGAGAGTGCACGTGCAATTAAAAAGCCACCACCACCACAACCACCATCAGATTTGTCATGATGTAGTGTTTATGTAACACTCTAAATTATTAGAAGCTTAAAAGTCATTTTTATTGCTTTGTTCTCATTTAATGCCATTTTATTTCATAACTTGACCTTACCTAAGGAGATACACTGTAACATTTTTAACCACCATCAGATTTGTCATGATGTAGTGTTTATGTAACACTCTAAATTATTAGAAGCTTAAAAGTCATTTTTATTGCTTTGTTCCCATTTAATGCCATTTTATTTCATAACTTGACCTTACCTAAGGAGATACACTGTAACATTTTTTGCTAACAACTGAGCTATATTTAGTCCCAATGTTGAGTTCAAATTCTTGGTTCATACCTAATTGATCATCTCTTCATTTCCAGCTCCATGTTAACTGGGCTGTTTGGGGCCTCAGCAGGTACCATCTTTGTGTATGGAAAAGATATCAAAACAGACCTCGACTCTGTGCGGAAGAACATGGGGGTCTGCATGCAGCACGACGTCCTGTTCAGCTACCTCACCACCAAGGAGCACCTTCTCTTATACGGCTCCATCAAAGTTCCTCACTGGACCAGAAAGCAGCTCCACGAGGAAGTAAAAAGGTGAGTTCTGACAGGACTGAGAGCATGAGCTGCTCACTCCTCTCAGAGACCCATAGCTTACCTGGTCGAGCTATGGTCGTAATACCAACAGGAAATGTTTTCTCACAGGACAATTGCTTTTTAGTTTTTCTACTTCTCTGGTATTGTATACATTTAATGTCATTGTCCTCACCAGCCAATTTTACTAAAATTGCTTAACTCTCTTCATCTCTGGCTCCCATATTGCCCCAAATCCTTTATTTCTAATCCCCATGGCTACTACACTGGTCCAAGCCCCCTAACTGGACTTCAGGCTTCCGCTCTTCCCTCATACAACCTATTCCTCAAAGAGCAGCCAGGGCGATCTTTTTAAATTGCAAATCAGAGCATGTCACTTCTGGGTTCAAACCCTCTAGTGGCTTCTTGCCACGCTCAGTGTAACACTCAATGGTGTCTTTATCGAGGCATATGAAGCCCTACATGACCTGCCCCCAGTCTCATTTCTGATTTCTCTTCCTTCCACTCCCTCCAGTCACTCTGCTCTAGGTGCACTGGCCTAGTTGTACACTTGGGTGTGCTAGGCTGCTCCAGCCCCAGGGTTTTTCACTTACTCTTCCTTCTATTTATAGCACCCTTCCCCAGACAGCCATTTCTTACTCCTCCACTTTACTGGTCTCTGCCCAAATGGCATCCTTTTCTGAGGTTACTGCCAAGTATAAAATAGATGCCTAAAACAGCATGCCCCAGGCACTCCTCATTGCATGTACCCTGCTTTATTTATTTTGTATTGCACTTATTACCTGGCATATTAGAAAGTTACTTGGGAATATGTTTATCAACTAGATTTCCCCCATATCCCTCCTGATACACACACATACTAGAACATAATCTCCATATGGGTAGGACCTTAATTTGCTTACTGCTTTTCCCCAGAAGCTAAAATATGGCCTGGCACAAAATGAGCAGGCACTCTATAAATATTGGTCAAATGAATGAACTATATATTCCCTTGTGGTTTTTTCTGAGTATTACTTTTGTACCTCCAACTAGGTGATAAACAACAGAAAACTATATTATGAATCTTCAATAATTTATTGTACCTTACTGAGTACATAATAGTTGCTTAGTGAATACCTAGCACTTAGGGTGTTTATTGTATTTTTTTAGTATTTAGATAGACTATCTGTAAAAAATAACCACCATACATTTTTTTGAAGGACTTTAAAAGATACTGGACTGTACAGCCATCGTCATAAGAGAGTTGGAACACTGTCGGGAGGAATGAAGAGGAAATTATCCATATCCATAGCTCTCATTGGTGGATCAAGGGTAGTAATTTTGGATGAACCATCCACTGGAGTTGACCCATGTTCTCGTCGAAGTATATGGGATGTTATATCCAAGAACAAAACTGGTATGAGTACTTTCTCATATCTTCTCCACCCAACAGTCATAAGTCTGCCCTCTGGGATACACTAAAGCAAGTTGAAGCCTTTTTGTTTAATATTTTCTTTAAACATCTAAGATTGGCTCTTTGTTTTCTCAAGATTTCTCTTTTCCCAGCTAAATTTCTGGGTCAATTAGCTACTATCCTTCTTGTGCCCACTGTGAGCAGAGTACTTAACTGGCCTTTTTGAAAGCATGCAAATCCAAGAGAAGTTCCAAAGTCTGCCTAGAGGAGCTTAGAATCTAATTAGAGATATCAAACATACACAAATGAAAATAAATTGAAAACAGACTAAATAAGTGCTAACAGGATGTGAAGCAAAGGAGTAATCAGTGTGGAGTGGATTGATCAGAGAGGAATATGCAAAAAGTCTTTAAAATTATTGCTTTTTCATAGTGAAGGAAGGAAGAAAAAGAGACAGAGAAAGAAAGAGTGCAAAATGAAGCCCCAGGAGCAAAACTCTGACAATTGGGCTGAGTTGCTAGTGCCCACAGGACACAGGATGGACACTTAGCCATACGGTGTAATAAATGCTTATTTGCTGCTGTCTTATATGGAAAGCACCTCAAATATTTAAGAACACTCCCTCTGAATTTCTCTTTGATCATTTTGGAAGTTCTTTGTGATCAGTTAGTTTTTTAGTTAGCTGCTTATTTGCTGCTGTCTTATATGGAAAGCACCTCAAATATTTAAGAACACTCTCTCTGAATTTCTCTTTGATCATTTTGGAAGTTCTTTGTGATCAGTTAGTTTTTTAGTTAGCTCATCCTCTGAATTTCTCTTTGATCATTTTGGAAGTTCTTTGTGATCAGTTAGTTTTTTAGTTAGCTCATAAAACGTGACCCTTGCCCTTGTTTACTCCTGGTTACTCTCTGTCTTGGGGATGGTGCCTTCATTTTGCATTCTCTGTCATCCTCGTCTGTATTTTCAAGCCAGAACAATCATTCTGTCGACGCACCACTTGGATGAGGCAGAAGTGCTGAGTGACCGCATCGCCTTCCTGGAGCATGGCGGGCTCCGGTGCTGCGGGTCACCGTTTTACCTCAAGGAAGTATTTGGGGATGGCTATCACCTCACGCTCACCAAGAAGAAGGTTGGTAGGAGAGAAACCATATCTTCTTATGGGGGTCATACATTGATTTTTTATATGAAATGGAGGCAGAATCTCTTCAAGTTTATTCATTGCTAAAACTCATTAATATGCTAGCTTATTGGTTCTCAGACTTGAGCAAGCATCAGAATCCTGGAGGTCTTGGTTAAAAGCCAGACTTCCGGCCCCATCCCAAGAGAATCAGATTCGGCAGGTCCAGAATAGGGCTCCAGAATTTAGTACATTAATAACAAGTTCCCAGGTGCTGCTGATGCTGCTGGTATGGGAACTGTATATTGAGAATCAAAGTACTAGGTAAAAATTGATCTGCATTTTAGGGTTACTGATGGAGGATCAGCCTTTTAGTTTCCTTAACATTTCAGCCTTAATGCTAAAAATTAGATTTTCTGCTTTATCACAAGAAACTGAAGAGAATATGAAGTCATGTATTCACTTCCTGATTAGGACTCTTCAAGTGGCAGTGCGGAGACTATAACTAAGGTCAACCATGTCTTACATCTTTTTTTTTTACTTCCAAATTTTATTTTATTTTGTCAATATACATCTTTTGAAGAACAAAAATCTGGCTAAGGAGTCATGTTACATCTAACAGAGCATATGATATAAAAATACTGTATAAGATGTATATACTATTAGGCATGTTTTACTGTCTTCATTTATTGTATATCTAATCATCCTGATGGTGATTTCAAAAATATAAAAAGTAGTTTATTGTTACATTTGTTAATCCATTCAGGAATGTGTGCATTAAGTGTGTATTATGCCTTATGATGTACCCAGCATTGTCCTAGGCAGTAGAGTTGCAGCAGTGAACTAATGACATTAAAATCTCTGGCCCCATGGAGTTTCTGTTCTGATGGAATGTGAGGAATTCAGATGATACAATCAATAACTAAATTATTTAGTATATTAGCAACTAGTAGTTAGTAAATTCTTTAGTATAGTTATTTCTGTGCTATGAATAGCAGGAGAGGGGAAAGAGGGAATGCTGGGTGGTGTAATTTATAAGCAGAGTAATAAGAGAAGGAGTCTCTGAGAAAGGGACCATTGGGCCATGTGTTGGAGCCAGTGAGAGAAGAGAACATGTGGCTATCTGGGGCAAAGAAACAGCAATTCCAAAGTCCTGAGGAAGGGGTATGCCTGAGCCTGACCCCTCTAGCAACAGAAAGGACACTGTTGTTGCTGGAGTAGAGCACATGACAGGGAGGATGGTGGGCTATGAGGTTGGAGAAGGGACAGGGTGGGGTGGGAACATGCAATTGATAGAATGGTGACTTGGGGACCCCAAGTGGGATAGGGAGACACTGGACCTAAGTCAGGTCTGGAGTGGCCTAAAAGGACTCACGACCTTCTGATTTGGGTCCTTGGGTACTACAGTGTAAGGAGAAGGGAGTGTTTAACTTCTGTTTTGTCTCTAGAGTCCAAATCTAAATGCAAATACAGTATGTGACACAATGGCCGTGACAGCAATGATCCGCTCACACCTCCCTGATGCCTACCTCAAAGAGGATATTGGGGGAGAGCTTGTGTACGTGCTTCCTCCATTTAGCACCGAAGTCTCAGGAGCCTATCTGTCACTCCTGAGAGCGCTGGACAGTGGCATGGGTGACCTCAACATTGGCTGCTATGGCATTTCAGATACCACCGTGGAAGAGGTACACCTGGACATTTCTTGTTTTCTTAAAGCTGGTATAACTTTTGCTGTTCCCTTAGAAGAAATATGTTCAGTTTTTTAAAAAAGTAAAATAAATATTTTTAAGTAAGCATTTCACAAAACCAGTAAAGCTCAAAACTATCTCTATAGCATTCTTATGTAAGACTGACTTCTGAGAATAAAATGTTCCTCCAACCAGAGAACACATATTGTTTACATACAAAAATACTCAAAGTCAGATGGGAAATATTTGTCTGAATAAATGTGATAGAAATTCGAAATCAAAATTAAGCTTAGAAATTAGAAAAGATGTGCACATTTTATGTTAATGAAGTGATCTGGCTTCTTTTTCTAGGTGTTTCTGAACTTAACTAAAGAGTCACAAAAAAATAGTGATATGAGTCTTGAACATTTAACACAAAAGAAAATCGGAAATTCCAGTACCAACGGCATCTCAACTCCTGACGATTTGTCTGTGAGCAGCAGCAATTTCACAGACAGAGACGGTATAAATCTAACGTGGATATTTTGATGAATTCCAATAGGTGACATGAGTGAGAAAATCACCAATTTTGATTTTTTTAAAATTTAACTTCAAAGTTTCTTTCTAACTTCAAAAATACTAAAGAAATAAAAGCTTCCCTTTTTAATATACAAAGTATTCATTAGACCAAATCTAATTCTCTCCTTTAAAAGTATGTACTTTGGAGAACATGAGACCTTCCTCGATAAGGTGGTAAAGTATTCCTTCAACCCACCACAAGTCATTTTCAAGGTGTAATTTACTACAATTTCAGACTCATGCTCAACAAATTAAAGTCCTTTTTTAACTTGTCCAATAATTGGTGCTGTCCAATGACAGACAAGTTTATCTTATAGTTTATTCCCTGTTGTTAGACGCGTTCAAGTGGAGGCAATAGTCATCAAAAACAAGTTTAAAAAAAGAGTCATCTATGGTATCTCACTGGAAACCATGTCTAACCTCCCCTCACTCTGAGTCATTCAGGTGCTGAGAAAATGCTTTCAGGGAATAATCTCTGAAATGATAAAGTTGAACTTGATGGCTAAGAATCTATAATAATAGGTTCCCCCCCACCCCAATTCTTCACAAGGGATATATTTAAAAAGTTTTATTTCTTGACATGACTTTGAAAGATTGGCTGCTTTTGAAAAAACTTATATTGTCTCTTAACTCTCTTTCTGACAGTTAATTTATACCTCTGGAAACACTGTTTTCTTAAGGAAGCATATAGTAAAATGATACATTAATTATAGAGTAGTCATTTAAGCAGTTTGCTTAAATTGGGAAAAATCTCTAGAAACAGAACTTTTAATTAAACATTTTCCTGGCTTTAAAACTCAGAAAAGATAATCTCTGATGTTTGTATAATTCTGGAACTTGAGTCTCATTTGTCCTCTGCCATATTTCTCATTTATCAAATTTTGGGGAATAAAGTCGTGAAGTCCATGGAATTGAGGTCTTTGATTAGAAAGTGGTCATCTGCTTCAGGAAGTAAATGCTGTGTATTTTCCTCTGCGTTTGTCTCATAATTTGAAACTACTTTTCAGTCAAAATATTCCCCTCATTGACATTATCTTTGAGAAAGCACATTTGCTCCATTTGATACACCTGTAAGTCATCCACATGTAATTTCTCAAGAAACAGAAAAGCATACTAATTAACTCAAAATATTCAGTTCCTTCCATAGTTCCCTTTTGCAGAGATATGAGTTTGCATTTAAACTTGTTCACTCTGTTTAATTGGAATTCATTTTAAATTAAGCAGCTTTGTATTTTTTCTTATCAGCTAAATGAAGATCATGATTTTTGTGCTGCATAATTTGTGATGGAAAATTAAAAATATACACAGAGTTGACGAATACTGTCACCTTATTACATGTGAAGGCATGTGTGGTAACAGGCTTTCGGAGAGAATACTATATTTGAACTATATTTTAAAGAGGGCTGCTGAAATTATTAGCTGTAAGAGCTCTTTTGAGGTAGCAACAGTTTATGGCCTCCACAGTTGCTCTGATTCTCAGAAGCCATGAAATTTTTCGCAGCACCTGAAGAGCATTTCATATTGGAAGGGAGGGTAGACATTTTTTCCAATAAGTTCTTTTTTGTGACTCTTACGGTAAAAATGGAGTTTTGAAAAGCTATATAATCATTCCAAATTTCTAAAGAGAATGTAATGAATGAGTGTTTGAGCTAGAATTATACTTTGGAGGAGAGGGATTTCCTTTTCCTACATTTAGGCTGAATTCTTTGGACCTCACATTAGAATAAGAGCCAATTAGACTCACAATCATTAAATTATTCACAATTGGAATGAGTTCTTGGACTAGGCTGGTGTTTTAGTCTCTAATTTGAATTCAATCTCTTGATAGAGGCTAGTCTTGAGTATTAGCAATTAGTAATATGTACTGGACTACACTGAGACTTGAGAGTTTGGAGACGTTATTTATTGATAAAATTATATAAATCTAACTGTGACATGTAAAATTACTATGTTTATGACTAATATTTTGTGTATAGTGAATTACAATTTTCAAACCACTTTTACATACAGTTCTATATGAGATGGGTATTATGGTCCTCAATTTTCCCAGTCGAGAGGCTCAAGGCCAAAGCTGATAAGTGAATTGCTGAACCTCAAATCCAAATCTTTAAAATATAAGTTTTACCCACCACACCATATTGTACCATCCATCCATAGTTTTTGAAGTTACTACTTGAATTATGATGATTTCCCATAATTATATCAAATCTCTTTTTCTTAATCAGACAAAATCCTGACAAGAGGAGAGAGGTTGGATGGTTTGGGACTGCTATTAAAAAAGATAATGGCTATTCTCATTAAGAGGTTCCACCACACCCGCAGGAACTGGAAAGGTCTTATTGCTCAGGTTATCCTCCCCATCGTCTTTGTAACCACTGCCATGGGCCTCGGCACACTGAGAAATTCCAGCAACAGTTATCCTGAAATCCAGATCTCCCCTTCTCTTTATGGCACCTCTGAGCAGACAGCCTTCTATGCGTAAGTTTCTTTCCATTAATTAAGAGTGTTTCCCAACAATCACAACAATTCCTTGAACTTGCGAACAGATATGATGTTGATGGGGGGAGGGTAGAGAGGGAGGGTAGAAAAGGGACACGAAAATCAACTACATTGTCTATTGATAAATTAAAATAAAATAAATTGAGTGTTTCCAAGATGCTTCTAGAGGTATAGGTATACCTGACTGAATGCTGTGGAGTGCTGAAGAATAGAGAAATTTGGACCCACAGTACCTAATTCTGCTAAAGGAATTGACAGTTTGATTTATTGTAATACATCACTTTTTATCACCAACAGATAACTTTTTAAGAATTTTTGCAGTCATCTAAAAACAAAGTTACAATAGATATTTATTTTTAATGATTAGACTTTAATCAAGAAAGCCAGGTTAGATGTGACTTCCCAATTTGTTGCAATATACAGCAAATAACTTTTTATTGATCTCAAGAATAATGAACATCGGTGTCATAATTCTGTGTAATATAATGTTATATATACAATAGATGATCACTAAATGTGTGTAATGATTAGAATAATAAGGCAGCAAAATAGAGACATGTGCATATTTTTTCCTGTGATACCATTTTTTTTTTCTGACACTGAGTCTTAGATTTTTAAGAAACCAATTCTATAGACAGCATATTTCATTTCTTCAAATTATATGTGAGCACAGTTTTAATATGGAAGAATCATGAATTTATTTCTGTTCTTTAATATTGCAGGAATTCTCACCCAAGCACAAAAGCACTGGAATCAGCAATGTGGGACTTCCCTGGCATTGACAACCTGTGTCTGAACACCAGTGATCTGTAAGTTGCTTGTGCTCTTTTTGTTTTGTTTTTAACATTCCAGTGTGTGTGTGTGTGTGTGTGTGTGTGTGTGCGTGTGAGTGTGTGTATTCTTTGGCTGGAAGAGGGCAGTACCCTGACAAAAATCTTTTTTTTGTGTGTGTGTGTGCGTGTGAGTGTGTGTATTCTTTGGCTGGAAGAGGGCAGTACCCTGACAAAAATCTTTTTTTTTTTTTAACAGATTTTATCTCCTTTAGTTCATTCCATGGCTATACTATACTGTAATAACAACCATTAGATGCTTTATAATTTGTACAGCTCTTTTGTATGCATACTTTAACAATCACAACAACCCTACAAGTTATTAATCTCACTTTACAGTTAAAGAAACTGAGGCTCACAGGGACTAAGATACTTATCTAAAGAAATTTAGATAGTAAATTGTGTAGCTAAAGCTGAAACCAAGGTCTTCTGACTCCAATTCTCATATTTTTGCTCTATGCAGTGTTGCTTATTCAAGTTTCCAAGATAGTACATAACACATATAAACCTGACATTAGTGCATTATTATGCTAATGCATCCCCATCCTGTCAGAAGAGAGGATGAAAGAGTAGAGAGAATAAAGGAGACAAAAATCTCCGTCCTGCCACAGTGAGACAATTTGGTGAGCTTTGCTCTCAATACCATTTAATCAAATAGATGCTATCCCTCAATACCCCACCACAAAATGTCAAATTACTTGAAAATGGTAGTGCAATCTATATTTAAGTCATAAAAAATCAGTAAATTGTACCTAGGACTACACACCTGAATTTAATACCAAGTACTTGCTAATAAGCTCATATGTAAAGATTTATTTTGCAGGCGATGTTTAAAGAAAGACAGTCTGGAAAAATGGAATACCAGTGGAGAACCTATCACTAATTTTGGTGTTTGCTCCTGCTCAGAAAATATCCAGGTAAGATAGAATTCAGTTTTAGTGAAGTAGGAAAAAGAAGGGAGTAAATATTGAAACTTGAAAGATCTATCTGGGTTACCAAGGAGTCAGTATAATTTCATTTTATTGAAGCTAGTAACTCGGAGATATGGACCTGGGTAGCTCAAAAATATTGACTTTGAACTTCAGGTCACTGTTTTAAATCCTTAATCCTTCTCAGGACAAATATCCAAAGGTAGGTAATTCTGTGATGGTCTTTGTGGTAACCAACTGAAAACGAATTTTCAGTCTTGATTCAGTTCTGTCTAGAAAGCTTTATGTTTCACAAGACAAAGTCCACCATAACTGTCATATTTGAAAATACAGTAGTGGTCGGCTGGGGAGTCAATAATGTGTAAATCCAGGACAGAACTCTATATGTCGCTAAGAACACCTCCAGGTTACAGAAAAAAAATCATTTCTTGAAAGAAATAGAAAAATGATCCAACAATCACTTACTCTGTCTACATTCTATAGATACAGACCTTAGTTGTCTAAGCTTATCCATTTGCCAAACTTCTAAGAGAACTAAATTCACTAGGAAAGTTAAAGATTGTTGAAGAAGAGGGGTCACTATTAGTTTCTAAGAGTCACTATGTTGTCCACTTACTTTCTCAAAGTGGGGAATCTAGCAATATTTTTTTTCAAAATGACACATGGGTTATACCCTGAACTGTCTTGGTACAATATTTTAGAATAAAAATATTTTTAGTGAATACAACCGATTTTGGTATTTTCCTACAAAATGGTAACAAGAAGAGCTGGGACTCGATGACTGAAATCCTTGCAAATTTAAAAATTATTCTCACCCAGTATTCAGAATTTTTTAATCCCTCATCTAATTTAGCTGATTTCTGAAATTCTTCATGTTTTTTCTTAGTTCACAGTAAAAGTCAGCTAACTTAATATTTAAGTTAGAATCTGAGTAATTTTTATTTTTTTATTTTATTTTATTTTATTTTATTTTATTTTTTTTTTTTTTTTAATTTTTATTTTGTCAATATACACTGTATATGATTATTATGGATTTAAATAATATCTCCAGAACTATTTTCAACTGTTTAATAACAATGAGAAATAAAAATAAAGCCACAAAGCAATACCACTCCACACTCACCAGAAAGGCTAAAATTAAGAAGGAAAATTCCAAGTGTTGGCAAAAATGTTCAGCAGCCAGAACTCTCATACCCTGCTGATGGGAATTTAATTTGGTGCAAACAGTTTTAAAAACTGGCAATATATACTAATGTTGAAAATATGCATACCCTGTGGAACCTATAATTCCACTGTTATTATATACCTATCAGAAATATGAACAGATTCACTAAGAGACATATACTAGGAAATTCATAGCAACACTGTAATACTTCCCCATATGTCCACCAACAGTAGAATAGATAAGTCAAATGTGATATATTTTCACAATGGAATACTATATGCATATACAGCAAAATAATTGATGTGTAACTATACACATCATATGGAAAATTCTCACAAACATAATGACAAGAGAAAAGAGTCAGACACAAGACAGTGCAAATTATATTATTCCATTTATATAAAATATAGAAAAAGTCAAAACTAATCTGTCTTTTACTTTGGGGGTACTAGTGATTTGAAAGGAGTGTAATGAGAGGCCATCTAGGGTATTGGGATTGTTTTATTTCCTGACTTGGTTGCTGGTTACACAGGTATATTCAGTTTGTCAAAATTCATCAAGTGGTACACTTAAAATACATGTGCTTTTCTCCATATATAATATAATTTAGTAAAAAAGTTAAGCTAAAAAAAATGTTCTGTATAGGTAAGAGTATCTTCCACTTGAAGATCACCTGGTGATCTCTCACCTTGTGAAACAGTACTGGTTTCACAAATAATTAAGGTGCTGTACAGATAAGCACATCTTCCTTTAATTATTTGTGAAACCAGTGCTTTTCTGGAAGGTGATCTTCAGGTTGATACAATTTGATGTGAGATGAAATCCAGCACTGGATTTTTTAGAGAAATGTGCAACTTTGTGTTCTTGGGACACACGTGTGGTGCTAGCTGCAGGCTCTGGGACATAGTGTGTAGAGATTAAAGGAAAAACTGGAAAAGTGCTAGACTTTTCCCAAACTGAATGGCAATGAAGCATGAGAAGGGACAGAAGGTGCAGAAAGCTATGAACATAAAAATAAATGAGCATAAAAATAAAAACTAAGCTCTAAACAAATGTATGTGGTAATATAAGATGTTAACAATGGGGAAACCAGACAAGGGATATACAGAAATTGTCTGTACTATCTCTATGACTTTTCTGTAAATCTAAAATTATTCCAGACTAAAAGTTTGTGTATAGAAAACTGATATATATAAAACAAATATATATGAGTATATAAAACTTCTATATATAACAAATATATATAAAACATATAAAACTAATATATACACACACACAAATGCAATATATAAAAGACTAATATATATAACTAAGCTCCGTCTCCTAGGTTAGGTACCTAAAACTAATGTATTGAATATTTCATCCACTGCTGTCAGCCCTGACGAGTTACGTCTGTTAACATTACCATTTCAATTTGAGGCAAACAATTTTTTGGCTTTTACTATGAATTATTGAGGGAATTTTGTGTCATCTTAATGTTTAATGTCATTCTCCAAACATATTAAACTTGTCAGCACAGTGCAAGGAATATCATACATTTGTTAACTTGTGTTCTTTTTTGGCTTTAAGTGAGTCCTAAATACATGTATATGCTCCACATATATAATAACTATATGTTCTAATTTCTAAGCACAGGCAAGATGATTTGTTTTTCAAAGCTCTTTAGAGTCAAAGGACAGTCTTATCACACTCTACCCATTGCAGTAATAGACAAATCATGAGACTGAAGCTCCTTGACATTGTATATTTAATTTGCACAGATTCTAATTTCTAAGCACAGGCAAGATGATTTGTTTTTCAAAGCTCTTTAGAGTCAAAGGACAGTCTTATCACACTCTACCCGTTGCAGTAATAGACAAATCATGAGACTGAAGCTCCTTGACATTGTATATTTAATTTGCACAGCATTGCCAGAAAAAAACGTAACTTTTAACTTTATTTTTTAGGAATGTCCTAAATTTAACTATTCCCCACCTCATAGAAGAACTTATTCTAACCAAGTAATTTATAACCTCACTGGGCACCGCATGGAAAATTATCTTATATCAACTGCAAATGAGTTTGTCCAAAAAAGGTAAAGTACTCTGTTTATTATATATTTAATTGCTTTCTAATTTTAGTAGTAACTGTCTTGTAAACTTGAGACAATAGAGACAATAAATGCAAATTTCTAGTATTTATATGGTTAAGTTCTGTTTTCCCTAGACGACTTTCTGTATTAAAATTTAAGTAATGACTGTAAATTAAGATTTATTTTAGCAAACTGAAAAGCATTTTTAGGCCTCAAAAATGTATATTAAATTTGTATATTTTTTCTGGAAGCAAAAAGAATTTATTGACTGGATTATACTAGCTTAGAGAGTTTTAAGGCATGCCTTTTGGTGACAATTGGCAATTTCTTCTTTACTCCATCTCTTCCCTCCTTCATTTCTCAACATACAAAATAATTAACATTCACTGTAAAATAATTAAAAACTTACAGATGAGCAAAAAATGTTATTTTTTCACCCAGATATAACCACTATTAATATTTTGGTGTATATCCTTCAAGAAATTTTCTGGTCACAGATACATATGTAAATATTTTCAACAAAATGGATTTTATTATAAACAAACTGTCCTAAAGCCTGCCTTTTTAAGAAAACCAACAATATACTATGATGTTATTTGCATGCCACAACTATAGCTGTAGAGCATCATATTTAGGATGATAGCCATAAGATTATTTTAATATAATTGCACCATTATTTATTTAACTTTGACCCTAATTTGGTGAACATTTGAATTAATCTGTTCTTAAAATTATTACTTGATTTTAAAAATCAACTTTTTATTTTTAGGAGATCATGAACTTACAGGTAGTTAAATAGACCCAAGCTACTTTCAAACATTCAGGAAGAGAGAAAGTATAGCGCCAGGGGACATGCTAGGGAAAAATGCCTGAGGTATAGAAGAAATTGAGCCATTTGAAAAAAGATAAGAACTAATGTTATATCACTTTTGTATTGTCTAAAAAAAATATTTGAGCATGAAAACATTAAGATTTTTTGAGATGGTGCATAGGTCAGTTAAAATGAAAGAATTGATTAGATTATATGTCACATCACTTGTTTTCAGAATGATTACTGTACATATGCAATTGTTTAGAAGTACTTTTTATCTCTAGTTATAATGTACACTGGAGACTAAATATGGTAAAGGGAATCAATAAAAATATAAGATATTTGCCATGCAGTATTTATTTCATACTATAAATGTGTTCCTCATGGAAAGAAAAAATTGAGCTCCTAGTTAAGTACTTTTTATCCATCTATGAAAATTTTCTACATTAAAACAAATATAAATTTTATTACTCTATGTAGATATGGAGGTTGGAGTTTTGGGCTGCCTTTGACTAAAGACCTTCGTTTTGATGTAACAGCAGTTCCTGCTGATAGAACACTTGCCAAGGTAAATTATGATTTTTCTTCTGAGATATCATACAAATGAGAATGTGAAATTGATATGTTCAAGCATTTTCATGAGGTAAAAACAAAACATGGGTATGATCAATTTGGCATTACGCATACCCTGTGGTTCCAGTCCTGTGTATGTACCCTAGGGAAGAGTGTACACATAAGCCCCAGGATATAGGCACAAAACTGTACATAGTCGTATTTCTCACAATAGCCAAAAACACAACCCCGAATACCCATATGCAGTAGAATAAAGAGATAAATTGTTTTGTATTCATTCAATAAAACTTTAACAATGGAAATAAAAGAACTCAGCTTCAAGATTAGACAAAACTCAACCATATTGTTTAGGGGAAAGAGAGAAAGTACTGTGATTTGGAAGGACACAGAAGGTCAGGGAGAAGGTATTCTGGATGTTGACAATTTTTATTTTTCAACCCGTGTGATGCTTTAATGGGTGTGCTCTCTTTATAATTTTTTTATACTCTACACTTATGTTTTTTGCATTTTTCTTTATGTATATAACTTTTTAGAGAATGGAAACATGTATGTTTAGCCTTGCTTCTTAAAGAGCTTAACTGAATTTGATGGAGATAAATAATCCTGCTGGCTTTTTATTATTTTTTTCCCTCTAAATCATAACTAGAAACAAGCTAGAGTCACAGAATCAGCACATGTGATTACCCATATGATCAATGATAGTCTTAGGGATTTCTAAATTGTCCTTCACAGATTTCTCACTTAATAGTAAGAGACATATATGCTCTTGGGGAAACTAGGGAAACTAATATTTATTTAGTGACCGTTATATGTCAAGCATTAATATCACCTTTTTCACAAAATACCTAATTTCTGCCTCACATCCCTATGAGACAGATATTATTGGTCCTGTTTTAGCTGATTTCCACAAGGTCATGTAAAAAGTTAATTGTAATGCTGGGGGTTTCAGTGCCTGCCTTTTCTTCCTCTCCTTCCTCTCTCCACAGTGTAAATATTCTTTCGTCAACAAGGAAGTTTCTAATACAAAATCACTCTTAAATGAAATTTGTAATTTTGAATTATCAAGTGCATTTCTTGAGTTGAGGTGCACCATTATTTTAAACCACTTGTTTTTGACATAGAAGGTGAAGTAACTCACTGTCTTGTGAGTTATAGCTACGAATAGAAAGTTAGTGGGGGATTTCATTGTTATCAATCCTGTTGCTAAGGACACATGCTTATATATGTATTTTATTTCTTCAGCCTGGTCTATATGCCTTTTGTTTTCATTCCTATTATTAAGTGCTAGAATATCTTAGTTCTACTCTCAGAATCACCATGTATCCTCTACAGAGAGAGTTGTGACAATGATTTTTGCAATTTATTTCAAGCTTTTCCTATAGAGAAGATCCGGAATAAACACTAACTTAGTTCTGTCACACACGACTGTCTTCCCAAACTTTGCCCATCTCTAAGTTGGAAATTTATAGGTCTGTGGTCAACACTCTGGGGTATAGTTTAACCTTCCAAGATGAAATGAGTTATTGGGAAATTGGTGCTCCTATTTTAAATATAAATAAGGTAGCCTGTCAGATGTCAAGACAGCCTAATTTATTTGAACACAATATTGATTTGGCCTTCTTTTGGAATTTGACAGGTATGGTATGATCCAGAAGGCTATCACTCCCTTCCAGCCTACCTCAACAGCCTGAATAATTTTCTCCTGCGAGTTAACATGTCAAAATATGATGCTGCCCGACACGGTAAAGTTACTTACAAAGAAGTGTCTTGTATTGCAACTTTGATACTCTTCAGATAAACATGCACATTATACCCTGTTTCCTCCAAGTGGTGGGTTTTTTATGGTATCTAAATCATGGGTCTTTAAAAGGAGTTTAGAAGTAGTAACTACCGCTAGATGGAATATTCTGGGTAATCCTCTTAACTTCAGGTTAATTTAGTTTCCTCATTTATCAAGTCAGGATAATAATGTTGACTTCACACTCAGGTCTGCTGTCACACCTAGTAGTTACATCTCATAGGAAAATATTTTCAAACTGTTATCTTAGGCTAAAATTTTTTTGAACAATAAATGTTTACAAATATTGTTCTTACATCTAAACATAAAGACAAAACTTCTAAACTGAAAAACACTACAGCTGACCCAAAGTGCTATCATTTATTGAGCACTTACCATATGGTACATGCTTTATATGAAATGTTGCTGATCCTTACAACACCCTCAGGGCATTATTGTTTCCTACTGTTATTTCTCTGAGGCCCCAAAGTGTGATTCAGACCCAGGACTGTCTGACTATGCCTGTTCATTTTTCTTTTTTCTTTTCTTTTGTTATTTTTTAAAATTTAACATTTATGTGTACATATTTGCAGGGTGCAGTGTGTTGTCTCAATACATGCGCATGCTGTACATTGACCACTTTAGGGTAGACAGCGTAGTTTTGTACCTGTTAATCCACCACTTCCCCTCTGCCTGTTCATCCTTCTAATACTCTGTATGGCTTCTCTGGATTCAGCCAGGTTGACTTCAGTTGAGTTTCCCTAGAGTCTTCCACGAAGTTTTAAAATAAAGTTTGGCATTTGAAAGAGACTGATTTATTTTTTTTCTAATTCAATTACTGTTCATCAGACATTTTGTCTTCCTGAGACTTGCTCAAATTATTCTTTCATACTTATCCTAAAACAAAAAAAAGAAGAAGAAATATGGAGAAAAACTGAATAACACAATTGCTGGTCACGGCTGAGTTTCTAGCCTGATATCTAGCCTGTCAAGTAGGGAAAAAGACACCACACATCTATCAGAAATGCCAACACCTACTTTTCTTTCATCTCCCTGCTGTTGGGCATAATAGTGTGTGCCAGATGTTTTGGTGAATATAGAAGTAAACTGTAGAGTGAAATACTCACTCCAGCAGCAGACTCTTTAGGAGTCTTCATTTCAGAGAAAACAGTATTTTTTTCCCAATTGCTTTGGCATTTTCCTAGCAGGGGGAACCATGAAGAAAATAACAAGACTGATAGTCCTTAGACCTAAAGCATCAATAAAGGGCATAGTCAAAGTGGTAAATTAAATTAAATGGTGACTAAAGCAAGGTGCGTCCAGTGTAACCTAGTTTGAAATACTATTGAACACTTGACTTTCAGTAGGATGTTTTATTCAGAGCAAAAGACATATACTGTTATGACAGATAATGAAAGTACAAAAACTATAGAAATGACTAAAGGAAAATGTAGCAAAGATAAAGAGAGCAAGAGACCAATGCCATGTTTGAAGGGTCAGCTCTCTGAAGCCTGTATTCCAGATTCCTTTGGAATTACTGTTCTTTACTTAGATCGAGGCAATCTGAGTCACTCTGGACTCCAGCAGGCTTGTTGTAGCTTCTACCATGGTATTTTAAGTTACAGAGCATAAAGAATTAAAAGTTCTAGAACATAAACTTTATATTGACCCTAAGCTGAAATAATTGTTTTTGTTTCTGTTTTTTTGTCTTTTTCCGTGTCTGGCAACGGATTGCAACCCTCAGTGTTGCCCCCGTACCGGACCGGGGACCGGCAACGGGATCGCAACCCTCGGCGTTGCTCCCGCGCCTCGCTCAGCCAGTGAGCGGGAACCGGTCTGTATGTGTGATCCGAACCCTCGGGCGGGAGCGCCGCCGCGCTTCCCAAGCGGCGCACTATCCAGTGCGCCACCGGGCCGGCCCTGAAATAATTGTTTTTAATTTAAATATAAGGCTTAGCTTCAGTATATAACTGAATAGAGGTTAGTAGTAGTGTGCCTTCTATACTTTATTCATTTTTATTATATAGACCTATGAAATTGGTAGCTTTCCACCCTCTCTGGAGGGAGTTTGAGTTCTTTTAAAGAAGAAATTTATATCACCCTAAGATACTTTTATTGTTTCATAATTCATGTATGGGGTCTACCATGGTAATATTACTGGTCTCTAAAAATTAACCTAATTCTCCTGCCACTTCCCCCTAACACACTACTCGTTTGAAGGCTGCTTTGTTAGATTCTGCATAAATTGGGATTTTACTTTAGCTGTAAAATTGATTTTCTTTGAATTCAAACATGCTAATAAAAATCTTTTAATTAGCTTTCCTTTGCAATGTCAATATCTGTTATATTCATGTGGTTCCCTCTAGTGGTTAATTCTACATGAAAATTCTGTTCTTCCCAAAAAATACAGGTTTGCTTGTTTTCCCTGACAAATATTGCACAACTAAGCTCTTTTTCAAAAATACTAACACATGGCCCCTTCCACTCGTGTTTACTCTTACCCTTTGTTGCATTAGTAGCAACAGTTAGTGGGAAGCATCTCATTTTAGGTTTACAACCGTAGAGACAACATAAAATGTCTTGTTTAAATATATATGTGGAGAAAGTATGAATTGAAAGGTTAAGATTTGATTCAATTTAATGAGCATTCATTACTAATCACTGCACTTAAAACATTACGCTGGATGCTGTAGAACATACGGGCTGCAATATTGCCCCTCACTTGCCATACCACAGTAAGGAGGGATGGGAGTGGTAAGCGTCTGTTTTTCAGGGAGCCCTTTGAATCACTTATTTAAATGAGGTACAATTCTGAAGTGCTGCTGAAATACAAATACATACATGATCAGAGAGAAGAAAGTGGAAAATAATTATTTCAATGTAATAGAAGGGAAAATGCTATACAAGGAATAAAATTCTTGTCTCATTTCCAAAGGTTCTAAACATAATGTGGAAAACTTTTCTTTTTATGTGAGTGTTACCAATTGTATGGTATTGATGGGATTAGGGGAAAAAATCATTTTCTTTTAAAAAAGGATCCCCAAAGTAAAATTCTTTAGATGACAGCATAAGGAAGAAAGTTTTATATAATATTCATCTAAACATTGGTATTTCTGATTAGCTGAATATCTACTAACTGAAGAACTGTCTCTTCTTTAAGCCATCATCATGTACAGCCACCCTTATCCAGGAGTGCAAGACCAAGAACAAGCCACGTAAGCAGACGTCTCTGGCACAACTACTTGCTCCTTGGCAGAGCTGAGCCTCTGTAAAAAGTGGTATAATTGAAAATCACAGTTGTATCTCAAGGAATGTCTGTCTAGAAGGTCTGGTAGTATAAATCACTGGGCTAAAAGAAAGTTCCTGAAGGGGTGTAGAATGGAGTGGCCACACAGGCTTGTTTGCTGACTGCAGATTCACAGAGGCTGCTGCTTCTTTGAGCCAAGTGTATAAAGGCTTCAGCATTTCAACTTTCCTGCATAGCATTTAAGTACTATTTCTATACTCAAGAACTATATATCCCTTGCATAAACCCATAACCCTTGGAGACCGAGGTCTTTCTGTCAAATATCCCTAGTCAATTCAGATGCACTAGAGGGGCATTTGTTCCAAGGTCACAGCAGAATCTTATCGAAGATATTATCTGGCTGCCTTGCAGGAAGTCTTTTTTGTGTCACAGCCAACTCTTGTACTGTTTTGTTGGTGGTTTTAGTCATGAATCTTTCTGAAAGAAGATCCAAAAACTTACGTGTGCTTTCCTCTCCCTATTGCTCACTATAGAATCAGCAGTTTAATCGATATTTTAGTGGCACTGTCGATCCTGATGGGCTACTCTGTCACCACTGCCAGCTTTGTCACCTATGTTGTAAGGGAACATCAGACCAAAGCCAAGCAGTTGCAGCACATTTCAGGCATTGGTGTGACATGCTACTGGGTAACAAACTTCATTTATGACATGGTAAGTAACTTACGCCATTGCCGGAAAGGCACAGTTAATCTGGATAGAAGACATCAGTTTCATATTCAAGAGTTTTTTTACTATAATTTGTCCCAATTATTATCACAAGGACAGTAAATTAAAAAAAAACAATTTGAATCAGGCTTATATTCATTCCATGGTTAGAGGAAGGAGAGACCCACCTACTCTCATCTGTGTGAGCTATATCAGATTCCCCATAGCACTTGTTAAAATGCAGATTCCTGGATTCCACTCTAGATCTATTAAATTCATATTTTGAGAGTGGAACGTGGAGAATATGCATTTTTATCAAGACCCCCCAGGTGATTTGAAGCACACTGAAGTCTGAGAACCACTACTGTGGAGAAATAGAAGCTTAGTAGCAGAATAGCTTTATCCAATTGTCCCAAATAATCAAGCTTATAAAAATGAAATCAACTAATAATGAAAAATTCGAAATACCAGCTACTGCTGAATGACACATTAAAGAATATTAGTAGGGAAAAAAGGGTTGTAGTTTATTGATAGCTCTCTCATTTGCATAAAGTGATCCCAAAGTTCAGATGGTTGTTCTTCATTCCAGAGTGCCAGGGTTGGCCAAAAGCCCAGGATGGGTATGCATTTGCTTGGTGATTATGGTGAAATTGTCTGAATTGCTGTCAAGATCATTGGCTTGAAGGGTTAGAGAGTAATTAACTGCATATCCACTTTGTTAATGCATTCAGTGAGGTCTGAAATGTGTTTATTGTAGGAAGTCAAATCTTAAAGAATGGTAATGACTGCTCTGGACTTAATAGGAGCTATAATGTTACAAAAGCTTCAAGTATACACTTCTGTGAAGTTCTGCTTACTACACTACTTATATTCTGTTATCTTATATCTGATGCTCATTTCAATTTAGACCCCCCCCCCCGCAAAGTTACATTACCACCACTTTCATTGTGTACATCTTGCTGCAAACTCCTCAGCATTTAATAATACTCCTTGCCAACAAAACGCTGAGTTCTTTGTTTGTATATCTGTGATTTCAAGAATGTGTGGGACCCACTGCCCTGCTGTTTTGCACAGAGTGGCTCACACTGATAAACAACCCATGCAAATCCACCATCTGAGAGAGTTCCAGCATTCATAATGGAATCAATACTTTGAGGACTGAATCCAACACCAAGACACCTGACTGTCTTATCTTTCTCACTGAACCTCTGTCACTGAATGATCCCAAGTCTCAAAGCCTAGAGGCAGGAACACCAGGGACTCCTTTTATATCTATAAAGATAAAGACTGCCTTGACCTTCTTATATCAGAGGTGACAGATTCTCATGTGAAATCAATGTAAAATAAACTGAACATTACAAACAACAGGAACATAAATAAAAATTCATTCCCTCAAATATTTCTAGGTAAACTTATTGCAGTTTTAAACTAGATGGGTTATTGATTAAAGAAAAACATACTTGCCATATATTAAACTTTTTTTTACATATTCCTATAGGTCTTCTACTTGGTGCCTGTAGCATTTTCAATCGGTGTCATTGCAATTTTCAAGTTACCTGCCTTCTACAATGAAAACAACCTAGGGGCCGTATCTCTCCTACTTCTTCTGTTTGGGTGAGCTGCCAATTGAGCAATGAAAGAAGAATTAACAGAATTAACTGCTCCTAGACAAAAATAGTACCTAAATCTTATTAGCTAATTTACAATTGTCTTGGGGGTTTCTTTTGACTTGAGTGATGACTAACAACCCATTACACCTGCCAGTCCACAGTCTACAAAGTATAATACTTCTGAAAATTAATGTCATTATTAATAGTAATACTTAACTGGATGTCCTGATGATGTTTACCAATTTACATATTTAAACTAACTTACATAAAAATGAAGACTTTAGAATGACCAGAAAAATGTGCATACATGTGTGTTGACAAATTATGAGTATATATAGACAGAGATTATAAGGTGCATATAAATTCATATATACTAATTTTTACCTGTCTTCTTATAGATGTCTAAGTACACACACAATAAATATTGCTTCTGTATTAGGCTTATACAGGTAATACAGGTTGATATAATCAATGCTTAGCATAACAATTTTTTCTGCCCTGAATGTGTGGGTAGTATCTCTTAGTTAGCAATTACAGCTGATGCAGGACCTCTCTGTCTCTAGTTCTGTTTAATTGCTTTAAAAGTTGCTTAAATCTTTGCTCAAAACAGGCTATCCAGCTTCTAAGCATGCTCTGTCTGCTTAGCTAGCCTACCACAATATCAGTATTTTTCCTCAACTTTATATGATTTATGCTGATTAAACTATATTTCTGAGCCAAAAAAGTCTTGCCTGGATGGGATAAAACCATCTCCAGCAGGGATTAATTTGAGTTGTAATGATGTTGAACCACTTGAGGTTCCTTAAAAGAGTGACTTTTTACTGTCATTTAAAAAACATCCTTTTGATTTTTTTGTTAAATAGAGGAATGAAAGAGAAATCTAGTTACAAGGTGTGGCAACTTACCCCTAATGTTTATTTTTACTTTGGAACCCCATCTAAGTTTTAATTTAATTTAATTTAATTTATAAAATAGAATAATTAAGGCATAATCTTAATTCTTTGTACTATTAATCTACAGGTATGCGACATTTTCTTGGATGTACTTGCTAGCTGGGCTCTTCCATGAGACAGGAATGGCCTTCATCACTTATGTCTGCATCAACTTGTTTTTTGGCATCAATTCCATTGTTTCCCTGTCAGTGGTATATTTTCTTTCCAAGGAAAAGCTTAATGATCCGGTAAGAGCTTTTATTAATCTACTAAACATCAGTGAATGCATCAAAAGCTTCAACATGTTCAAGGTGGAAAGATTTTCTTTTATTCTGCATTCTTTAAATAGAAAAGAAAAATATCATTTGATTCTACTAAATCTAGGAGATGAGAAGCTATAGCTTTTAAAACTTCTTTTCAGGTGCCATTGAGGTTAATGCCTATCATTGTATTTACTGAGTGTCAAAACTATTGACATTTGATATGCCTTGAGCTGGGTGATGAAGGTGAAATCACATATATTATATGGCACTATATAAATTATGCAAGCAATTGGTCAGCTAAACTTTTTACTCATTAACACATTCTTATGGTATGGTGGTGACAAGGACAATGGCTTACTTATATGACTACGGGTTAGGATTCATTTGAACATTTGTAGAGAAAAAGCCTAATTCATTCCCTTTCAATCAAGTACTGGAGTCTACTTCATTGTGAGCATCACTCTCCATTCAGAGCTGACAATTATGATTAGTGGGAAGAGAAGCAGTAACGTTGCCAGGCAATTGAAGAGAAAAGAATAGAGAGGAAATGAAGTGAACTGAGGAACAGACAAGCACACTCCAGGAGGAGGAAGAAAATTCATGAGGTGGAAGTACTTGGCCCCAAGTGCGAATAACATGAAAATGAGCCATTTGCTCCTCTTTGAGATATGTTTTCTCTTCTTCCAGTCTCATTTCACCATTTGAGTCCCTCTCCAAGCAGGAATTACCTGAAGTTCTGAAATTTTACTGTACTAAGTACCTCCCTCTCTCAGGCTCCTGCTCATACCCTGGCTGGCCCGGCATCCTAAGACAGATGTAGAAGTGATTTTGCTTCTGGGACTGGGTCCAACACTTCAAGTCACCTCAAAAATAAAAAAAATATATATATATATACATATATATATATATATATATATATATAATCCTTTTCCACTTGTATTTCAGTGATAAACCTCTGCTACTTGGTTGTAATAAATATTGTATTTGTATGCAAATTCAGCATACATGTGAAATAATTGCCAATCTAGATATGCTCCTCCAGTTTCAATATTTGTCTACAGCTAGTGTTAAATTTTTGTCAATTTGTTGGAAGCCTAACACTGATCTTTATTTTTATTTCTCTTATTTCAGACTTTAGAACTTATTTCTGAAACCCTTAAGCGCATTTTTCTGATTTTTCCACAATTCTGTTTTGGCTACGGCTTGATTGAACTTTCTCAACAACAGGCGGTCCTAGACTTCTTAAAAGCATATGGAGTGGAATACCCAAGTGAAACTTTTGAGATGGATAAACTAGGTGCAATGTTTGTGGCTTTGGTTTCTCAGGGCACCATGTTTTTTCTCTTGCGACTCTTAATCAATGAGTGGCTTATAAAGAAACTCAGGTAAATATGATAAAAACATAGTGTTTGACATCCATGACGAAACTCAATTAAAAATATTCAAGGAGGAGTCAATAGTCTAAGCTTTCCCATTAGTAATATGAAAATGTTTTGCTCAAAAAACTTTAAAAAATGATAGCATAATTCACCACTTATTTTATTCTAGTACTGTAAATGGTTATCTAAGTTTGCTGTGTGTCTGCAAGTATTGCCATAGAATGACAGAACAAAATTAAATAAGCACAGTTGTTAGTCTTTAAGAGATTAAAATTCAGTCTTTAAAAAATGATAGCATAATTCACCACTTATTTTATTCTAGTACTGTAAATGGTTATCTAAGTTTGCTGTGTGTCTGCAAGTATTGCCGTAGAATGACAGAACAAAATTAAATAAGCACAGTTGTTAGTCTTTAAGAGATTAAAATTCAGTGGTAGAGAGAAAAGATGTACATAAACAAAAGATGTGGACTTTGAGTTGACTTTGGAAGGATAGAAAACACCTTCACAGGCAGAAATGGGGAAAGGTGATTGAATGTATGGCATGTTGGAAGTGAATTTGGGAAAAGAAGACAGATAAAGTAAGGACAACATAATAATGAAAAAAAATACTCATACTATTGACCCAGTAATTTCATTTCTAGGAATTTTTCCTACAGATATGCTCACACATATGCAGAATTATGTATTATAAAATTATTCATCATAGTAATTATTTCTAATGGTAAAGAGTGAAAACAACCTAAATGTCCTTCATTTAGGGACGAGTTAAATAAATTGTATATGT
>NW_007732679.1:102008-120211 GCF_000696425.1 Galeopterus variegatus
AAAGAGTGAAAACAACCTAAATGTCCTTCATTTAGGGACGAGTTAAATAAATTGTATATGTGCATTCATAAATACAACACTACACAGCCATTAGAAAGAATGATACAGTTTTCTGTGTAATACTTAGGATTACTTCTAACATTTATTAAGGGAAAAATGCAAGGTTCAGAACAATGTGTAAAGTATATTACTATTTAAGTTAAAAAGAAGAGAAATAAATATTATTTATGCATATATATCCATAGTCTATCTCTAATTGCACGTACCTCTGCAGAAGAGAATTACATATAGTTTGAGGTGACTTACTTTTCACTACATATTCTTCATTACGATTTGACTTTTAATACCATGTACATGTGTCACTATTGAAAAATATAATTTTAATTAAATAATAATAAAAGGAAGATAAAAACAGACATAAAGAAAAATATTAACACATATTTTAGAAAGGAGCAATTTGATTTGATTAGAATATAGAATAAATCTAATGAAATAGTAGGAGCTAAAGCTTAAAGTGTGGTTGGGAGATTATGGAGTCTCTTGAGTGCTTGGTAAAGACATATGGTTTGGACTTTATTCAGCAAACAAATGCTGGTCCAATAGAGGTATTTGAACAGAGAGCAACATGATCAAATTGTGCTGTAGGAGGTGTAATTTTGTAGAAGTGGTCCAGATAGGAATGGAAGAGCCAGGAACACTGGAGCAATTTGAGGCTCCTAGAGAAATCTAGATGAGAAGCAGTGAAAGCCTGTAATAGAAACAGAAGTAGGCAGAAAATGATGTATGACAGGGGCGTTATAAGGCATTTCCAGTGTTTGAAGACTAACTGCATGAGTGGATTTTGGAATGGGGTGGATTAAAAAAAACAACAACAAACATTTTACAGTTGTGGGCTCTGGGAATATCATTAAAAGAAACGGACATAAGGAGGAAGACCTGGATTGATTTGCTGGATTTTGAAATTGCGTTTGTTTTGTTTTGTTTGGGTATTTGTTAGGTGAGATAATGAGGTGGGTTTGTGAGTTTGAAAGTTTGCAGGGCTGAAAACCTTAAAATATTGGCTAGATCCTAGGTGAGACATTAACAGTAAGAAGAGTACATAATAACATTCATATTATTGATGATTAAAAAGGTAGAGAGATCCACTGTATAACATTGTGCCCGTAGTTAACAATACTGTATTATGCACTTAAAAAATTAAGAGGTAGATTTCATGTTAAGTGTTACCACAATAAAAAAAAAATAAGAAGAAGAAAAAGTAGAGAGGATTTTTTTTTTTAAAGGTGATTGTTGATCTTGGGCTTATAGCCATTGAGTCTTACGGACTCTGGATTCTCTTTTAGGAACTAACTTTCAAATACATACTTACCACCTTGTTACTGAAATTAAGATTCTGAATCTTAACAGTGGATCTGTAAACACTTAAGGCATGGAAAGCAAAAGCTTTCCCAAATGTCATAGTGAATATGGTGAAGAGAGTCCATACTAACTTTTAAGTTATGTGAGTAGCATAATAATAACGAATTTAAAAGAAGCCTAAAAATGGATAGTACATTTTCAGTGAAGTACACATTAAAACATGTCAAAATTAAATGGTGTTATTTCAAAATCACTGATGTAAAATCATTGGGTGCATTTTTTAGACTCTTCTTCAGAAAACTTAATGCTTCACCTGTAATGGAGACAATAGAAGAAGATGAAGATGTGCGAGCTGAGAGATTTAGAGTTGAGAGTGGTGCAGCTGAACTTGATCTGGTCCAGCTCCACTGTCTCACAAAGACCTACCAACTCATCCACAAAAAGATGACAGCTGTAAACAACATAAGCATTGGGATACCTGCTGGAGAGGTAAGGAACTATGCTTTGTTTCTAATTATCCTTATTATTGGCATAATAAGTGACAAATGAAAACCTTTAATTATTTTTCTTCAGTTTTTTTCTAGAAATGTAAAAGTCAATCTCTGAATATTCCCATGGAATATATATGTATATTTGTGCACATATACTTATATATGTGTGTGTATATGTAATTTACACATATCTACATGTTATTTATTCTAAGAATCTTTCCTCTTGGCAGGGAGGATTCACCAACTCTTAACACACAGCAAGTTCTGAGTCCCTTCCCAAATTACTGTCCTCTCTGTGACTTTTGATCAGAAAGCCTGTTCAGAGTGCTCTCTTCCACCTTTCTTTTCCAGGCCCCTTCAAAACACAGCATAAATAAATCAGTTTTTAGAAGTTAGGTCCTAGAATTGCATCCATTTATAAACTTGCCATTTTCACAGAAACAATAACTAAGGCAACTTTGAAAGAAGGAAGAAAATATGGTTATTTTCCTTAGTTTCCCAAGCAGAGCTGCTAACTACATATATCAGATTTATTAGACAGCATAAAGAAACTATTGTTTCAGTAGCTTATTCAGGAAAGTTGTGATTTTGTACAAATGATGTGAAGTTCATAAATATAATTACTTCATCTGGTTTAGCGTATCTTAGTTTTGAGGCATTTGATAATGTCACATAGAGGGGTACAATAATATAATATGTAAAATAGGTCCTATGTATGTATACAACTGTTCAGGTGGTTAAAGGAAAAAAAAGATACAGAAGTACCCATTTGTTTTAAAAAGAGAGTCTTACCAAATGCCAACAGAGCACTGCAATATTCATAAGGGATTCTAGTGATTTATTTTTCTTCGTAATTTATTTTACTCAGGGAGAAGGAGGAAGGAGATATAATAGCAACATGTCTTTGGTTTGGATTAATGCTTACATCTCCCCCTCCCCCCCCCTTAAACCAGTGCTTTGGCCTTCTTGGAGTTAATGGAGCAGGAAAGACCACTATATTTAAGATGTTGACTGGAGACATAATTCCTTCAAGCGGAAACATTCTGATCAGAAATAAGACTGGGTATGAAAAAACAAATGCTTCAACTTACCAAATGCAACATAGTTAAATGAAAAAAATAATTTAAATGAATATTTTATGGTATTTTGTGGATTTATTAAACTCTTTGGGGGGAGAAGCTATTGAAGTAAGTGGAAATTTTTAAACCTTTAAGTGTGATTCTGAGAGTGGGATTATTTTATCCCTTTTTATCAAAATCACCAATTACTATGACCAAAATAGAGCTACCTTCCTAACATTTAAGAACCAGGAGGGATCTTTTAAACTAACCTGTGTCTTCGATCCTCTCATTTCAGATCTCTGGGTCATGTTGACTCTCACAGCTCATTAGTTGGCTACTGCCCTCAGGAAGATGCCTTAGATGACCTGGTAACTGTGGAGGAGCATTTGTATTTCTATGCCAGAGTACATGGAATTCCAGAAAAAGATATTAAACAAGTGAGTACAAGTGTGAATGAAATAGTTTGAAAAACCATTATTGTTTCAGCTTTTTCCCCCACCCCACCGTCCACAAAACCAGCTTGACATCTGGAAAACAATGACATTTGCCACCTGATAATGACAATCAACCTATGCTTGATTGTGTGTATTATATACACATCTATGAACTCAGCTTTAGAAACTGCTTAGCCCATGTTTCTTCAGTTAACCTTTCAAGAACTATCAAAGAGAGGATCATACTTGCATTAGGCTCTGGGTGAAGCATTGCTTGGTGATGCCTGTACAGCCTTTAGTGTTCAGATAAGCACTGATACATAGAATTAACTGCAAAATGCCCAAGTAAAATAGAATGGTTTCCATTTTGATTTTAATCTGTGACTTTGTACTTCACTGCAACTATTTGTCTTTTTAATGAAATGACTAACCCTTAGGACAGTCATTTTCCTCTAGTTTTGCAACCCTGGGACCTGTTGTGTAAGTCCAACTAAGATTTCATTATTTGCCAGGACTATTTAACTACAGAAATAACCATAAGAACCCATGATTCCTAATGTATTAAAGTTTTGATTCTGGGTCAGTTTTAAATAGACTTAAAACCTTTGTGACAACTCACCCCCAATAAGAAGAAAGATGAAACAGTGATGACAGTGAGAAACCTGCCTTGTGAATTCTGTTTCAGCTCTTTTGAGCTTTAAGCTTTACAAGAGAATCCTGTGGCAATACAGCATAAAGTACATTGTAAACACACACTTGAGAAAGATGAAACAGTGATGACAGTGAGAAACCTGCCTTGTGAATTCTGTTTCAGCTCTTTTGAGCTTTTAAGCTTTACAAGAGAATCCTGTGGCAATACAGCATAAAGTACATTGTAAACACACACTTTGTGGGAGGTGGGGGAGGGGATTCCCATTTGAAAAAGAGCCTCCAAAGAATTGCTTTATCTCTCTAAATGAACTAATTAATTTTTAAGTGGTCCTTCGAAGATGAAAATAAAACCTATGTTGAATTTAAATGTTTTACTTTTTCCAGGTATATATTCTCCATTATAAAATTCTCTTTTTACAAACAGATTTTTTCCATTTAGTGCTGTAAGGGTTTTGGCAGACAAAGGTCAATCTAACTTCTCTTTTATTGTCAACAGACTGTTCATAAACTCCTTAGGAGACTTCACCTGATGCCCTTCAAGGACCGAGCTATCTCTATGTGTAGCTATGGTACAAAAAGAAAATTATCTACAGCACTGGCCTTGATAGGGAAACCTTCCATTCTCCTGCTGGTAAGAGAAACGTTATGAAAAAGGCTACTACCTAATTACAACAGCATACCCCACTGTGTGTTAACATTCCATCATCATGATTGTAGTCAGTATTTATTGAGGTCTCACTATGTGCCAGTTAATGTGTGAAGCACTTTACTTATACCATTAAGAGAATTTATATCATTAAGCACTTATATTAGTAAGTGAATAATTTGTTACCATAACAATATGCTCTCAAAAATGTTTTTGTCTGAAGCAATGGCTCAGTGGGTTTCAGAGAAAACACTGGGCATGGGAATAGGTAGTAGTTGAAACAAATTAAGGGTATTCAAATAAGTAAAGTTACAGAACATGGTAGAATTTGATCCCCACTACTGAAGAAATTATGTTTTTTCTATTAGGAATTGATCAGATAAACTAACATTTTCTAACTTCTACTAGGGAGGACAGATATTTTAGGACAATGTATTATGATTAATTTTTTTTTTCCTGATTACTTAAAAATACTTAGCCTGGGGTGTAATCCATAAAGTACCACACTATTTTATCTGAATTTTGGAGGGGGGAATAAATGCATTCTACATTTATATTTTGGTTAAGAGCTGGAAAACTAAATTAATCACCTGGAAATATAAATTATTCATAGTAGTGATATAGTATTCTGTTCCCCAAGCCCAACATTGTAAAAAGGCATTTATTGCAGAGAAACAAACTTACCCTTGTTTTGGAAGATCCCCTTCATTCAAGGACCTCCAAACTCTGAAAGAGCCTTAACCATATGCAATAAAACCCAGTTATAAATCACCACATTATTGCAGGGATTAAGTCATACAATGGATAAAATCATTTAAACTGCCCAGATAGAATGATGTATAATCCATCTTTCTATAATACCAGAAGCTAATAATGCATTATTTCCCTGCCAATCAATGCTTATAATGGAATTCTATTGTGTGAGTGTCCCTTAAATTGAACAAAACTATCCTTAGGCAACCCTGTGAGGTAATAGATATTCAGCACTTTAAAATGTTAAAAGTGCTATGTAAAATGAGCCAAATTGAAATACACGCTACAAGAGAAAATACCATGTTTTCTTCCATATACATTTCCTATATATGCTATCTTCTTCAAACATAGGAGCAGTGACAGTATATCCTTCACTATTTCCCCAGATTAACACTCATTCCTTTCTTTATATTTAACCATAACACCTTACTATAAAAACAAACCTCTGGTTATCCTACGTATATACTTTCCATTACAGATATATTTTTTTACGTTTTTATCTGATCTTGACCTATAATTTGTTTCTTAAAATCATCTGTCAGGATCTATTATTGTTTGTCTAGATTATATTGCTACATTTCCTAATTTTATGTCTGAACAACTTTTCAAACCATCATTTACTCTGAAAAATAATGTATATCTTTCTACTTGTCAGTTTCTGCCAATCTTATTATTATTTCCCCAAGGAGTGTTAAATTTCAATTAATAACATAAAACTAAAAATACACCTCAAAATATTAACTGAAATATCAAATTGTTTTCTTTCTGCTTCATATAGCATGTTATCACTTACAGCCACAATTCTGCTATCACGAACAGGGTGGCAATCTTGTTGATGCAGCTTCAAATATATATGTATTGATGTAGAATTAAATATAAAAACTCTGCTTCATCAGTAATTGAAGTAGGATTTTTTTCCAAAGAAACATTCAAGATGGGTGTAAAGTAACAGGGTGTCAACTTCACCAAGACACTTTTTTAAACAGATTGACAATTTTAAATGATTAATTTTGAGCTTTTTGACAGCAGCAGAAAGAAGCCTATTAAATATAAACCAAGTTAGTCACAGAACCTCAAAAAGTGATTTCTGCTCTAGGGAAGTGAGACATAGTGATTCATGTAAAGAACCTCATCAAAAATTAATTAATTCGATAAATTGTTCTTGTAACTTCCTATTAAGGATGAGCCGAGCTCTGGGATGGATCCTAAGTCAAAACGACACCTCTGGAAGATCATTTCAGAAGAAGTACAGAACAAATGTTCCGTCATCCTCACATCTCACAGGTAAACTGAGTGCGGGACCTTTAAAGTCAAACGACACAATCTGAGGGTGACAGATGGGACACTGGTAATCCTGTGTAATGTATGTAGACAATGAATGCCCACAGTTGTACTGAAGTATTCTATGCTCATGGTGGTAGGAGCAAGTCAGGCAGATTTCATGGTAAGAATACATACAGCTCCTGTGCTGGCACAAGGTCTAAAGTCTAAGCAGTCTTTTTAAAAACAAATTTCTCATGACTTACGGCCCTTTTAATTCGACTGGGCTCCCTATTATCTACTAAGTAAAGTTCAGAATCCTTAGGCATAGTATGCAAGGCCTTCTATTATCTGGCCCCATCTAAATTTCCAGTCTTTTTCCCTGTGACACCCACTCCTACCATTCAATCTGAGTGGTTCTGCATGCACACGCTGCCCTTTATCTCCATGCCCTTCTTCAGCTGTACTTTCTACTTGAAAAGGTCTTGTCACAGAATCTCTCCAAATTCCAATCTCACCAGTCCTTCTAGAACCACCTCACATGCCTTTCCTCCATGGAGCAGATCTTTCCAATCAGTTACGTATAAGAGATACTAAAGCATTTCATCTACGCCTCTCTTATGAGGTTGGTCTTGAATTATAATTTTTATTTAGTCCATCTTTGCATTATAATTATATATAGTAGAGAAAGTATGACATTTGTTTATTTTCAAGAGATTTGTTTATATCCTAGCTTTACCACAGCATACTGAAGTCATTTAATTTCCATTAACTTTTGTATGAAGTAGACAGGGTGAGACCTAAGATCACCTCCAGTCCATGAAATTAGAGATTATATAACCAAGTTCAAGTTAACTAGTTATAAATCCCAAAATATAGCCAACAGAGTAGGGAGTATAAGGCATAATTTAAAAAAAAGCTCTGTGTTATTTCAAAAATGTTTCCTAGGAAATGTAGGTCTGATTCAAAACTTGAAAAAGCTCAAAAAAGATATTAGGTTTGATAGCGGGAGCATTCCAGGTAAGAGAGATGGCCTCAAGTTTTAAAAGAAACAGTAATAAACACTATCTGAAAACGTTTAACTTATATTGTAAAATATTTTTGTTTGTTCTCCTTCAAGAGAAATAAAAACTAAAAGAGAACTAAGGAACTAAGATAGTGTTCCTAAGGTGCCATATTCAAATGGTTAATGAACAGCTCATGAACTCTAACCCAGTTTTCTGTGTACTGAATGTTGACGTGATTCTGCTCTGTCTTTTAGCATGGAAGAATGTGAGGCTCTCTGTACCAGGCTGGCCATTATGGTGAATGGAAGGTTCCAGTGTATTGGATCTTTGCAGCACATAAAGAGCAGGTGAAGAAGAAATACGTTGTTCAACCTATAGCATAGGGCAATCAATCTAATGGTGCTTGACTCAGTTACAGAGATTATCTCAGCTGCCTGTCCTGCAATGGGTAGTAAAACTGGAATGAATAAGCTAATTATTAGAAGCTAATCATTGACTCAGCTTAAATTTAAATTATTTTATTGAGGGTTTAATGTATTTTTAGTTAGTAACCCCCAAACCTAGAAGGTCTAAAGCTAATAATAATAACAATAAATAATCCACAACCAAAACGCTCTCAAAAAGCAATTTCAAGAGTTTACCCAATAATAAATTAGACCTTGACAAGTACATGAAGGCATAGATCTTTATTTAGCATGTTCATTTGCCCTTTGCAAAGGCTTTCAGTAAGCTACTTAACATTTGTACCACATTCAAAACCTTTTCACTGAAACTATGTAAGAGAAGTGTGCACAAATATCATTACTATCAAGTTAAAAATAAGTTAATAATTTATATTCACCAGAGTATGTATGCATTTATACATATCTATGTTAATCTCCAAATTTCAGGATATTACTTTATATTTTTCTGTACAACAATTTGACTTTCTTATAAGATAGTATTAACCAAGATAAGGAAGAAAGGATGAAAGAGGCCTTATGTTGCCATTAGGGAATCTTTTGTGACTTGTTTACGAACTCTATTCTTGGTGCAAACAGTTAGCTAACATATTGATTTAATATTTATTTTTAAAACCCCAATGATTTTAACTTTTACTGTTGACACCAAATCTCCAATAAACTGCCTCTCAAGACCTTGCTTACTTTAAATTAGAAAGTATTTAACCCCAGAAATTGACATCCATTGACAATTCTTAAATGTCAAAGCAAGCCAAGATTTTATGTTTTCTTTTTAGTGCAGCTTTTGCCCAAAGAGTCAGACTTTGTATACTGCTAGAAATAAATAAAATTACATGGCAGTGCACTATTTCCAGTTTGCAACATGTCTTGAACTTTTATGGCAAAATTACGGTCTTTATGTAAGAAAACGGGATGTAATGGTCAGCTTGGGTCCAGTTTCGTTATCTAGAATTCCAGGGGAGGTATTTCGGCAAATATAACTCATACCGTATTTTGCACTTTTTCTTTCTAGGTTTGGCCGAGGATTTACTGTCAAGGTTCACTTGAAGAATAACAAAGTGAGCATGGAGACCCTCACACAGTTCATGCAGCTGCACTTTCCAAAAACATACTTAAAAGTAAGTGATTGTCCCACCTTTTGATCTTGGTTTGTTTTGATAGTCATTATCTAATATCATAGTGGATGTTTGCCATTTCCAAGTTGACCACAGCTTTATTATGAATCTTAATATATTTATCAGCTTTGTGCCCCATAAATATGCATAATCAATAAAAATAAATAAATAAATAATTAGGGTCATCTACCAAAAGAATGAATGAATGAATATATATATATATCTATATATGATGTACCACACACTTAGTAAGAACAAATAGAATCTTCAAATTGATAGTATATTTTTGTAGCTACTTAGAGTTAATGAAGTACTTCACATACATTTGTTTCTTCCTCATAACAGTTTTATGATCATAATGTATTAGTTTTCAAGTTGTTTATATTGCTAGTTTACTACTTATATATGTTAGAGAACTGAAGGATGATAGGTATTGTAGGACCAAGAGCATTTCTTCCTAAAAAAAATAAAAAATTACAAAGTTCCAGAATGTCATAGCTGATGGAGTTTACTTCCTTCCTTTCCTTCATTTGAAAGCTAAGCCCACAAAAGTTTGAGCGGGACTGGGTGGAGATCAAGTCCTCGAGTCCCAGGCTAGTCAAAAGATTTTTACAATTGATTTCATCTTACATATACATAGCCATGGGATGGATACACGCAGATATATGCATATTTATCTCACATAGCACATACGTAAAATAAATAAACGGACTTGACAGAAAAAGTTGCCATTGTAACATCTTTGATGTACAGGCAATTTGTAGAAGACAATGATGGCAAATAATTGTTTTTAAAAAGAAATCAGATGTGAAATGATGAAAAGAAGTTGGAAAAACTTGGGCTGTGACCATGTGATTTCCAGCAAGACATTTAAAGTCTCCGAACCTTGTTTTTTTCATTTGTAAACAGAAATAGAAACATCTACTTTGCAAAGTTGGTGTGAGAACTAATGATAAAGTGTCCACAGAGATACTTCATGAACTAAATGGCACAACATTAATGTGAAGTGATTTTAGAGAACAAAATAGAGTGCATTCTTTAAAATAATTCTTTTATCTTTATAAAATACCTTTGCCTTAGTCTCCCCAAGCCTTGGCTAACCTCTCTAAGAAATAATAGCTTTCGTGACTCATCAAAGCCTATTTTCTATCATGTAAATTTAAATAAAATTCAAAGTTAAAGGACACCTTTCCTGCACAAATCGTGTTAACTGTGACACTTTCTTTTAGTGCATTTCTCGGTTGAAATCTGTGTTTATTCACTGAGTGATGAAATTACATTCTCCCTGGTCTGTTCCTCATGGGACTGTGGATATATATGTAAGGCAAATGCAGTGATGATAAAAGTTTGATTTCTTCCTAAGCAGACCATTCTTTACAAGTCTGTGGTAGTTTTTAGAACTCCAGAAGGAAAATAGCCAGAACAATAATGTGGCAGTAAAAATAAGCAAGATGGCCAGATTACAGCAACAGGTATAATGCAAGTACAAGTCAGTGGCAGAGGCTAGGCAATGAACAAGAGGGTGAAGAGAAAGAGGTCTCGAACACCAGGCTGAAATACATGTTTCTGATCTGATTCACAGAGATCACAATAGTGGCTTCTGGAGTAAGAAACATCTTGAAAAAAACTAGTATTTAGGAAAGATTATCCTAGCTACTTTTTGCCAGAATGAATCAGTGTATATAGTTTCTAGGCTTTGAAAGAATAGTGGCTTCTGGAGTAAGAAACATCTTGAAAAAAACTAGTATTTAGGAAGGATTATCCTAGCTACTTTTTGCCAGAATGAATCAGTGTATATAGTTTCTAGGCTTTGAAAGAGGCTGTTGCAGTAACTCAGATGCGGACTGATGAGCATCAAGATAATAAAATTGATAGTGCAAATAGAGAGGAAAGTTTAAACCGGAGAGATATTTTAAAGGAAAAATAAATAGTATATGGTAACTGATTAAATACCCAGAAAAGCAAGGTGTTAAAGATAATCCAAGGCAGGGCCGGCCCGGTGGTGCACTGGAGAGTGCGCCGCTTGGGAGCACGGTGGCGCTCCCGCTGAGGGTTCGGATCCCATGTGGAGACCGGTTCCCACTCACTGGCTGAGCGCGGGAGTTCACCGAGGGTTGCGATCCCGTTGCCGGTCAGTAAAAAAGACAAAAAGGAAAAAAAAAATAAGATAATCCAAGGCAATAAGAACAGATTACTAAGTAGATGGTGATACTATTGACTAAAATAAAGAAATCAAAAAGAGTTTCAGGATAAATTGAAAAAGAATGCAGTGTCATTTGAATGAAGTTACTCCTAGACAATGCTTTTGAAATCTAATGACTTTAGCAAATGTAAATTGAACAGATAATTCTTAGCCTTTTTGAACAATTCTTACATAAAAATGAAATTTCTAAAAATTGATCTGTGAGAAAGCTTATGTGAACTGAGCATAATTTGACATGTGAAATATAATTCCACAAAAGTTTTTTTCCAGGCAAGATTATAATGACTTTATAAGTGCACAAGAATATAGACTGCTTTGGAGTTTTCATTAACTTTTTAACTTGGTTTCTCTTTGACATTCATAAAACTTTTTATCTCATCTTTACAAGATGTTAGTTTCAAAACATACACTGTGGCATCATTTTCAGTGGAATGAGTTTCAGTATTTTCCTTAGCTCTTGTTAAAGTTATGACTGGTCAAGTCGATATTACCTAACACTGCAAAATTAATTTTTTTCATTTGATTCCCACAGGATCAGCACCTTAGCATGCTAGAGTATCATGTACCAGTCACAGCAGGAGGAGTAGCAAACATTTTTGATCTGCTGGAAACCAACAAAACTGCTTTAAATATTACAAATTTCTTAGTGAGTCAGACCACTCTGGAAGAGGTAAGATGTATACCATGATCCATGAGCGCAATATCACATACTAATTATTATGCATTCTGGTTATTTCCTTTTAATGACATTCAATTTGTTTTAAATTGTTGCGATATCTAATATTGCACCTGAAGAACTTAGCAAAGAGCCTAATTAATTTCTAACTTCATTCTGAGATATTGAAAAAAAAGATATAAAAAGCATTAACTATTTTTTAATGAAGAAAATATTTTTCCTTTCTACAAGATATCTCTATCCATAAGGTTATATGTATATGGAAAGCAACAAAACACTGTTTTCATCTACAAAACAAACAACTGTTAACGCTCTCCTTACCTTCTCCATGGCATGTTTCTTAAAAAACGTTTCTATTGATTGACTTCCTGGATTAGGGTTGGATGGGGGTAGCTAGAGAGAACTTGCTGCCAGACATTTAGATCTGCCAAATTCAGGCAATTAAAGCAGTAAAAGCGGAATTCTTTTTTCTTTTCATTTACATCATCTGTCTTAAGTACATTTATATTCAATAGCCAGAGACTTCATAGGTTATCTTTCATCACCTCTGCACTCTTAATTGTGTACAGCTCAACAAGTAGGACATATGGAATGTTTGATGCATCTCTCATTGGAATGGGTCTGAAAGGAAGGCCTTAGGGGCCTCTGAGTCAATGTCTGATGCTGCATTTTATGGACAACTTTTTTAATGGAGGCTTTAGACAATCACAGCTTTGCCAACACAGAAGATACAGTCTTTGACTGTGACCAACTACCAGCACCATGCCTGGCAAATAATAGGCTCTCAATAAACAGTGCTTGGAAGAATCTATGACTAACAGATTTAATGATTTTAAACAAGGCAAAAGTTCTGCCTGTTAAATGATTGTCTTACTGAACATAATGTGACTCTCCATACAAATTTTATTTTAGTGAATTAACTCTTGAAACTGGTGAAATTTCTCTCAACATTTCTATATAAACATTTGATAAGGGCTTTGGGCTGGGTTCCATGTTTATACTTGATAGAGATACTAATGTAGATCATATGGATACAGATATGTGGCTATAGATATTCAGCTATAGGTTTATATTTAGATTATGATTATAAATATGATCATGGTCATAAACACAGTCATAGATATAGATGCTAATTTCAAGCCCCAGTTAAATTTGAATATCTAAAAAAACTCCTAGTGAGAGTATGTACAAGTGTGAGCATATTCCTATAAAATCAAATTTTCTTATTTGCTCTTCCATTGTGTGTGTGTGTGTGTAGGAATTAACCTTATTTCCTCCTTTGGTTTACTGGGCACTAATGGCTTTATATCCCCTTAAAAAATCAGGTTTTCATCAACTTTGCCAAAGACCAAAAGTCCTATGAGACTGCTGATACCAGTAGCCAAGGTTCCACCTAAGTGTTGACTCGCAGGATGACCGAATAGAGTCTTAGCATCTCCAGCAAACTCAATCTCAGCACATGGCAAATGGCTTCATTTTAAGGAAGAGCCACAGAAGATACCACTTCCTCAAAATATTTTCATTTAAAAGTATTATACTGTATGGGAAGTTACAATTGTGAAAGACTAACAAGCAATTATAGATAGAAAGTTTTTTTGCTAAGGTCAGTGAATGTTGTTGCTACTGAAATTAATTCCTGTATGCTGAACACTGTGAGCCTGCTAATGTATATGCTGTGGCGATTCTTATGCAGAGGTGAAACCACCTCAAGATGAATGTTTTAATTTATTACTTTCAATAAACAGACAGTTTAAAAAGTATGAATATTAGTAGTTGAAAAGTAAGAGTGGAGAAGAAAAGTAAGGTGGTTTGGGGTAGGTGGAGCTGGGTGAACAAACAAAATACTATAATTTATTTCCGGAAGATAACAGAATGAGCATCATCATGAATACGTGAATCTACTGTGATGTGTCAAGTGCTAAGGGCCAGATTAACATTTGCAGTAAGCAGCGGCACAATGTCTGCAGCATATGTATATGTCCTTTGTAGTACCTGTGAATACATGGGGACATACCGAACCCAAAAAAGTGCCTTTCCACAAGAATGCAATAGAGAGGGCAGTTTACCCTGGTGGTAAACTGAACTGAGATTTATTCCTGCCATACCTTGCCAATAAGGAGGCACAGGGTGGAGCAAGAAGCTACTTGCTCTGCAGTGGGCAGAATGGGGTGTGTCGGCTGGGCAGATACAAATCCTGAAAACTGACAGAGAATTCATGTGCTGCTGGCAGGCAACATTTTTTAAAGCTCGTATAGAAACCATCATATTACAGGTTTCTCCACAGGAAACATTCCTGTGAGGGAAAGTGAATATGAAGAAAATTTTCAGCTAATTACCTGGCTGACCCAGAATCGTGTGTATGGCAGACTTCTTAATAATGCCAAATTACATGGCCCTCGGGGAAGGTGCTTTATGCACTCTGTGTGTGTGTGTGTGTGCGCGTGTGCGTGCCCACGCACGCATGCATGTATACAAGTTTGCCAACGTTGGCATGACTGTTTCTCGTTTGAAAATCAATAAACTCAAAATTTAGAAAAAAACATTCATGTTGTCATTTCATTTGTTAGGGAAGAGCCAGGAACCTAAGAATGGGAGTCCCGTGTCCTGCTTACCTTCTGCTAATCTCCTGCTTACCTCTCCGCGCTGATCCCTATCTTTCTCCCCTTGCTCTTTAGGACCTAGCCACGCTGGCCTCTTTTCAGTTTTTCCAGTGCCCAAAGTCCTTCCCATCTCCAGACCTCTGCACATGCTGTTCCCCTGCTGGAAATGCTCTTCCCCAATCTTTGTGCCTGGCTAACAGCCTTCAGAATGTTAAACTTTCTCAGAGAAGCTCTACTACCCTGCTTTCTCAGTTTAAATCTCGTCCCTTTGTTCTCATACTGTACTCTGTTGTACCTTCTACTTTTGTGTCAGAGCATGCATCATAACTTGTAATATATCCAGATTAACACAGATGGTAACACAATTTCTCTTGGGATAAAAAATGTCTTTGTTGAGTTTAATATATGAATAAGCCTTTTGGAGTAGAAAGTGTTACTCTGAGTGCACGCGTGTCTTCAGGATCCCAGGTGATAAAAAAAAAAAAAAGATAACCAGCCTCCATGAAAGAATAAAAGAGATTTGTTTATTGTTCATTGTCTTTGTTGTGGTTGGTTGTTTAGTTACTTCCTTGCTTCTGAGCAATGATAGGAAGGAAAATAAAGGGAAAGGAGGAACCGCGAGATGGTGCAAGGCTGAGTATTGAAGAGAGATGAAAGTACAGCGAGAAAGTGGAGTGGTTGAATAGACTTCTAAAATCGTGATATCCAAATATTTTTTTCACTTTCATTCATTGTGCAGCCATGCTGTAGACTGTCCCTTTTCCACTAAATCTTCATTAAAGTCAGCCACACTTACAAATACACTTTGTAAATGAGTGTCTTGTGGAAACTGAGGAAGGTATATGTTAATGCCTTCTTTGAAAGAAATGCAGAACTGTGACTGCTTTGTCACAGAGAATGAGAAGCCTGGGGCTGGCCAGTTAACTCAGCTGGTTAGAGCATGGTGCTGATAACACCAAGGTCCAGGGTTTAATGCAGGAGAGAGAAAACAAGAATCCCGAAGACAAAGGAAATCATGGGACAAGGAGGCCCAGGGACATGTGCTGAGCAAAGCTTCTGCCCATCACAGGACATGGATCAGGGATTCCAGCCAATCTTATCTACCTCTCAGTGGACAGGGAAGCCCCAGCTGCCTGTGGACTACAGTAATCGCACCTTTATTTGCATGTTTAGTATTTCTCTCTCTCACTAGACTTGAAACTCTATAAAAACAAAGATCTATTTTGATCTTCCTGGCTCTCCCACCAGTACCTGCACATACAATAAATATTTGTGGCACTCAATACATACTTGTTGATTAGATTAAAAAAAAATAAATGAGAAACAAAAGAGAAGCTGGCATGGTTTAATATGGAAACCAAGCATCTTTATTCTGTTCAAATTTCTGAAATGCAGTGAAATTTCCCATGAGGCAGTTTATTCAAGGAGAAGAAAAAGGAAAGATGATGCTTGAGTCCATATTACAGGTACTACAGTGAATCTACTAGCATGGGAGGACTTTAGTATCTTCTTTAGAATCAGAATTTTAATGCTTTGCTTTGGTACATTTCTGTATGATTATTTCACTTTGTCTTTTTGTCTGTTGGATGTACTATATAAGAGTTTCATGGTACATTTTTACATATAAGTAAGGAAAACACATGAAAAACTATTTGAATCTACATCCCTTTGGGCTTCTCTACAATAGAAGGAGTGTTCTGAATTCCAGTTCTCAGACATTTGTCTCCACTCTGGATAACACGTACAGAATCGGCTTTCTTTTTATGCCAGTTACCTGTATTACCTCTGAGGATGGTGGCAATTTTCACTTCATGTATAAAACTTTGTTCTTACAGTGTTAAAACATTGGATACAAAATCAGAAGAATGGAAAACGTACAACTACCTTTTCCAAATATGCTCTGTGCCTTTCTGATCCATGCCTAAACAAACAGCAAACGCTGACATAGGAGAGAGGCAGGTGATGGAACAGGCAGTGTTAAAACATTGGATACAAAATCAGAAGAATGGAAAACGTACAACTACCTTTTCCAAATATGCTCTGTGCCTTACTGATCCATGCCTAAACAAACAGCAAACGCTGACATAGGAGAGAGGCAGGTGATGGAACAGGCTTGCACCCTCTTCCCCCCACCTGGCACCGGGACTCTGCTTGCTTCATTAACCTCAGCTTCTCAATATGAGAAGACAGCAGCTAAAAGGGAGAGAATATTATTTCCTTTGGCATCATTTGTTATGATGTTAATCCTATCACTTCCTTGCTTATGAATCCAGACTGGTTTTCTATAATCTGTAGGATAAAATGAAAATTCCTTATCTAATCCTTGAAGTATTTTATAATCTGGCCAAACCCTTTTTCACCTCTCTTCTCCATATGGTCTATGCTGTGACCACAATGAATTTAATGCTATTTCATACTTATGCCAGATTCTTTCTCAGTTCTCCATGATTTTGCTCACACTACTCTTTCCTCTTGGAAGGCCTCTTTTTCTCCCATTTCAGCTTTTATCTAGAATCTCCTTTTCATCTTCATCACCCTTCCCCTGTGTCTTCTCTCTAAGGAAACCTTCCCAAAGAGCCTCAGGCAGAGTTAATTGTTCTATCCTTTGTTACGAAAGCATTTTTGTGCATGCCTCTGCAGAAGCATTCCTATGTCACGTTATAATTTATCTCTATACTTGTCTCTTCCTGCTACACTCTAAATTCCTTTCAGTAGTGACCTATTTCTTCTTCATCATTGTATATCCAGCAAAATATCAACATAGTGTTGCTGTTCAATAAATTTTTGAAGATCCAAAGAGTTCTATTTCTATTTAGAAATATTTTTATAATTTTTTTATACCTTTTCTGCAATTATGTTTGTTTTAGTTTTAGAAGACTATTAAAGTTTAAAACTAATTGCTGGGGAAAATGTTTAGATGACCAACATTTTAAATTAAAACATTGATTCTGCATAAACTGCATTCCATTAAAATGCCAAGCATTTTAATTGGACATACTATTATGTCATTAACAGTATTGCCTATTATAGCATTTGCTCAAGGATATTAAAAATAAAGATGCCATTTAAAGTCAAATACTTTCACCAAGATAAGGTTATGCTTAATCACTCTCATTATACAAGTAGAAAAACTAAGTAAGACATAGTTTTAGCTAAAATAACAGCAGGTACCACTTTCTGATAATTTGTTATGTGTGAGACACTGACAAGTTTGCCACATTAATTATTTTCTTATCTAATTCTCACAAAAAACTTTCAACTTATTAGCCCCTTTTTATTTATGTGGACTTTAAAGCCTGGAAAATAGTAATTTTCTTGCCCAGAACCATACAGCTGAAAGGCAAATTAAACTTCACAGACTGTATTCTGACATAGACCAAAAAAAAAAGAACTTTATTAACATAAAATTCAGTGGTGAGCTACACTGATATCTACATTGACTTGGCAAGGAAACTGCTGACACTATTCACCCTGAATACTGTTCCC
>NW_007732679.1:120782-121614 GCF_000696425.1 Galeopterus variegatus
TTCTCACAAAAAACTTTCAACTTATTAGCCCCTTTTTATTTATGTGGACTTTAAAGCCTGGAAAATAGTAATTTTCTTGCCCAGAACCATACAGCTGAAAGGCAAATTAAACTTCACAGACTGTATTCTGACATAGACCAAAAAAAAAAGAACTTTATTAACATAAAATTCAGTGGTGAGCTACACTGATATCTACATTGACTTGGCAAGGAAACTGCTGACACTATTCACCCTGAATACTGTTCCCTTGTCTATCTCCTATATTTCTGGGATGAACAAAAAGACTCTATCTCTGTTTATCCTCATTTCCCAGAAACCCTCAGGAAGAATCCTAGTCTTGTATCCCACCCACTCTGAAATAACTCACAAAGAAACCCAACCATGTCACTAGACATACAAAGGTTTACTAATCATTGCAAGCCCAAATCCTTCTGAAAGACAAAAGCTCCAATAACCAGCCCAAACAAAATATTTAGTGCTACCAGATTAGTTTTAACTTTCCTTTGTCTAAAGCAATTCAGTCACTAAATAAAGATATTCATTAGTAAAATATCATGAACTAAGAAATTGTAGTGAAGATGTCAGAACCAATGCACATTATAGTTTAAGAATGAAATACATGGGAAGTTCTACTAAAGAAAAACATCAGATATAACTTCAGAAAAATTCTGAAACTTTCTGTCAAATTCTTTGGTGAGATGCACAACACACATTAACTAAGCTAGAAAATTTTCTGTTTACACTAATAAATTTGAGGGAAAATAATAGATTTAAAAGATGTACAAAGATCAAACATATGTATAGTAGAAGTTCCTGAAAAGGAAAACCAATC
>NW_007732679.1:122346-127367 GCF_000696425.1 Galeopterus variegatus
GGGAAACGACTCAGAACAGAATCATAAAGACATAGTCTTGTAAAATTATTGGAATTTAAAGAAAAAATCCTCTTGATATTGATATTCAGAGAAAAGGACCACGATCCATCTTAGAGAAGGAAAATTAAATTACCATCAAATCTTTGACAGCAATGGTTTATGCCAGGAAAGAAAATAAAGTGTGACTCAAAAGCTTTATATCTAATCAAACTAACATTTGATTATAAAGTCTTTAGGTAAATTATTTTGAATATATGGGAATTCAGAAAATACTATTTCAAAAACCTTTCCTGAGGAACCCACTAAAGAACAATTTTCAGACAACAAAGGGACTGGAGAGACATTGACATAAAGACTAGTGTTGAGTATTAAATATCTGTAGAACTAAATCTAAATGAAGATTTTAAAGGTATGTGTGAAAGTAAGAAAACAAAACAAAACAAAATACAAAAAATAAACTTAGCTGATCTCTTCCTAGGTAGAGCTTCAAAAGTGTTCTCCCTTATAGAGGTCTTCCCAAAATTATTCCTTGATAATTAAGTTAAAGTATGAATTAAGTTATTAAATAGTTTATCTTTAACAGAGAGTTTATAATTTTTCTTGCTAAGTATGACCTGTCTAGCATTTCAAGGTCCCTTCGTGAATAGAGAATCTGTAACATGTCTTACATATGTAAAGCATATTATTTATTGAGCACAGAGAATTAAGCAAATTGGATTTTTTAAATTATTATTTTGCAAGTAGGTGAGAAAATAGGTGGTTATAGTGTAGCGGACACTCTGAGATGGCTCCCAAATTATCCTCACCTCCTGATACTTATGTTCTTGACTAACCAATTCTCCTTGAGTGTGGGCAAAACCTGTGATTTATTTCTGACCAACAGAATACATCAAAAGTGATTACTGTACACACAATTGTAACATCTGTCTTGCTGGGAGCCTCTCTCACTTGCTGGCTTTAATGTATTAAGAGGGCATGTTGGGTAGACCCACTTGGCAAGAAATTGCAGGCAGCCTCTAGCCAGCAGCTGGCAAGTAACTGAAGATGATTTCCAGCTGACAGCCAGAAAGAAACTGAGATCCTCAGTCCCACAACCTGCAAGGAACAGAATGTTGCCAACAATCACCTGAGCTTCGAAACAGATTCTTCCCCAGTCTAGCATGCAGATAACAAGTCAACCCTGGACAACACCCTGTTTGAAGATTTGCAGAGAACCCAGCTAAGATGTGCCTGGACTCCTGACCCGCAGAGACTATAAATAATAAACAGGTGCTGTTTTAAGCCACCGAGTCTGCAGCAATAGTGCTATGCAGCAATAGATAGTTAATACTCATAGGTAGACTCAAGACCCAAATCTAACTGCCTGTATAGACATAACTTCCATTTCCTTCTTTGATAACATTTTTGGCTCAAATAATCTATTAGTCCATTTCTATTGCTTATAACAAAATATCTGGAACTGAGTACTTTGTAAGAAAACAAAATTTATTGCTTACAGTTTCACAGGTTAGGAAGCCCAAAGTCCAGGGAACACATCTGGAGAGGGTATTGGTGGTGGCAACAGTGACCCAGGGGTCTCACATGGCAAAAAAATGGCAGAGTAGAGAGAGAGAGGGCTCCTCATGCACTCTCCTTTTAAAGCCCTGAGAACCACACCCCTGACCAACATTATTAATCTATTCACTAGGGCATGGTCCTGCAATCTAATCACCTATTCAAGGCCCCATATTTCAATGACCATAATAGGATTTCTCACCCTCAACAGTTACAGTGGGAATTAAGCTTCTAATATATGAACTCTGGGGACACAATTCAATCAATCCACAGCATAATCCTTTCCAAAGTATGTACCTCTAGTCATTATTTGCTTAGGTATATAAGTAAAAATCCTATCCACTCTGATATTCAAGATGATTTTTATTTCTAAGACATTAACCCTATGGTTGACTTTTTTTTCCCATTTTTTAAAAATTGTAGTAAAATACGCATAACATAGGATTTACCATCTTAATTATTTTTAAGTGTACATTCAGTGTAATATTCATAATGTTGTACAACCATCACCACCATCTATCTCCAGAATTCTTCATCTTGTAAAACTGAAACTCTATACCCATTAAACAATAACACCCCATTTCCCCTTCTTTCCAGCTCCTGGCAACCACCATTTTACTTTTTATCTATATGATTTGACTATACTAGGTACCTCATATAAGTGGAATCATGCAGTTATTTGTCTTTTTGTGACTGGATTATTTTGCTTAGTATAATGTCCTAAAGGTTCATCCATGTTGTAGCATGTCAGAATTTACTTCCTTTTTAAGGTTGAATAGTATACCATTGTATGTATATACTACCACACGTTGCTTATTCATTCATTAGTCAATGGACAATTCATTTGCTTACACCTTTTAGCTATTCTGAATAATACTAGTATAAACATGGGCATACACATATCTCTTCAAGACCCTCCTTTCAATTCTTTCAATATATTCCCAGAAGTGGGATAACTAGATCATGTGCTAATTCTATTTTAATTTTTGGAGGGATCACCGTACTGTTTTTTTCAGCAGCTGTACCAGTTTACATTTCCCCCAATAGTGCACAAGTGTTTCAATTACTCCACGTCTTTGTCAACACTTGTTATGTTTTGGTTTTTTGATAGTAGCCATTCTAATGGATGTGAGGTGATCTCTCGTGGTTTTGATTTGCATTTCCCTAATGATTACCGACACTGAGCATCATCTTATGTGCTTTTTAGCAATTTTTCTATCTTCTTTAGAGAAATGTCTACTCAAGTTCTTTGTCCATTTTCTTTTTTTTATTGTTATGAATGTTCATGAGATACAAAGCTGATTATCACCCCTTGTGCCCAAGATGTGAAGGCCAGATCCATACTGGCAGAATGCCCATTACTACAAATTGTGATTGTATGCTGTGTCCCCCACCCAATTATCCCCAGCCTCCCACCTCCTTCCCCTTTCACCCAAATTCCACTTTGTTCTCAAGGTATGTTCTTTCCCTCTGCAAGTCCAATGCACCACTGTTGGGTAATTTGGGCTGCTATAACAAAATATCTGAGACTGAGTAATTTACAAATGATAGAAATTTGTTGCTGACAGATCTGGAGGCTGGGTAACCCAAGATCAAGGAGTCAGTACATTCAGTCAATGTCTGGTGACAGCACATAGTTCATAGATGACATTTCCTTGTTCTGTCTTCACATGGTGGAAGGGACAAATAAGCTCCCTCAGGCTTTTTTATTATAAGGGCACTAAGCCCATTCACAAATGCTTTGCCCTTATGACTTAATCATCTACCAGATGATCCTCCTCCCAATACCAATGCACTGGAGATTAAGTTTCAACATGGGAATTTTGGGGGGACACATACATTCAGGCCATAGCAGATGCTATTGTAAATAAAATTGTTTTCTTAATTTCCTTTTCAGACTGTTCATTGCAACTGACTTTTGTATGTTGACTTTGTATCCTGCTACATTGCTAAATTCACTTATTAGTTCTAACAGGGCATTTTTGTGGACTCTTTATGGTTTTCTACATATATCATCCATAACAGAGATCATTTTACTTATTCTTTTCTAGTTTTCATGCCTTTTATTTCTTTTTCTTGCCTAATTTCTGTGGCTAGAAGTTTCAGTACTATGTTCAATAGAAGTGGTGAAAACCTCTTTGGTTAACTTTTGTCTACATCTATGCTATTGTTATAAATCACAGAAAGTCATCCTTTGTACCTGTTCCTATTTTATTAGCCACTGATAGACTAATCTAGATTTAATAATAGGTAACATTTATATAATAAGGTATATAATTTCACTTTTTACAAAGAAACTTTACATATATAAAATCATTTGAATCTCACAGCAATCCTGTGGAGTATTACTGTCCCTAGATGAGGAAATAGGATCAAAGGGATTAAATAACTGACTTAAAGCAACAAATATAATGTATTAATTTATGGTGGTGTGCTATATATTTTATCTGCTATAAATTCTTTCCCAGCCTATTGTCTGTTTTTGTGGTTTTCTTGTTCCTGTTGTTTCAATGAGGCTGTCAACTATGGAGGCCCCTCTCCATCCCAGCCATTAGGGTGGGCATATGACCCAGGATGGCCAGAGTATCTTATTTTTCTTGACCACTCTTAATAGTTTAGAGATTGACACATAACTCCAGCAAAGTTAGTCAATCATCTCTAAATTAATATTTAAATTTCGAAAAAGATATTTCCTTCTCCTATGGCTGCTAAAGTGGGTGGAGATGAATCTAGGGATCCCAGTTGCCATCTTGTCCACACAGAGCTTGCACACTTAATAAAGCCAAGTAGAAACAAGCAAAACCAACAAATGAAATAATGGAGCATGTCATTCTGACATTTTTAAATCACTCTGGCAGCTGTGGAGCCATAGTGAACAGATAGTAGGGAGCTAAAATAGAAGTCTGGACACCCTAGGACACCAGGGTAGCAGAAGGTGGTAGCTGCAGAAGTGGCAGGAACCAGTCAGATTCTGGACATATTTTGAAGGTATGGTAGACAGAACTTGCTGCCAGATTAGTGGGGAATGTGTAAAAAAGAAAGGGAGCCAAGAATGAATCCAGGGGTTTTGTCCTGAGCAACTGGATAAATGGAATTGTTATTTATTGGATAATGAGGAAACTGAAGGCAAAGGCAGTTTTTTTTTTTTTAATTTTAATTTTTTATTTTTATTTTGTCAATATACAATGTAGTTAGTTATTGTGTCCCATCACGGAAACCTAATTTTAATTTTTTATTTTTATTTTTATTTTGTCAATATACAATGTAGTTAGTTATTGTGTCCCATCACGGAAACCTCCCTCCCTCCTCCCTCTCCCCCCTCCCACCCAGATGTGTCCCCTCCATTTTCTTGCTGTAAGAACTTCAAAAAAAAAGTTGTGGTTGTTAAAACTTCCTCTCCTCCCCACCCCCCAGTTTTTTGTTGTTGTTGTTGTTGTTGTTGTTGATGTTGTTGTTGTTGCTGTTTG
>NW_007732680.1:0-3218 GCF_000696425.1 Galeopterus variegatus
AGGTACCATCAACACATCATCCTTTGGTATAATGGACCTGAGCCCACAGGCACTATGTAGAGTGAATGTTCTGAGTGTGTGCTGTTTCTCCAGGGTAGACAGCTAGCTATAGGAACTCCCCACTGTGGTGTTTGTGCTTATTTCTGTGGTGTTAGGGGCTGCTGATGGTGAGCTGCCAACAACAATGATCACTGTGATGGCTGTGAATATTTATTGAGCCCGAGTATTATCTCTTATTCCCTCTAATAGGCAAGGAAAGTGAGCGTGGTTATTGTCCCATATTACAGAGGAGGAAACTGTCAGCTAATCATTAGGTCTGTCTTGCTAACCTTCCGCCCCAGGTACCCAGAGTGTCTCTGGGGAGTCCCCTCAGACCTCCTGCAGGGCAGGGTACTCACCTTTACACGCTGCTGACTTGGTCTGAATAAATGCTCTGGAGGAACTGCCTTGCTCTTCTTCCCTTTGCTGGTCTGAATCCATTATAGGAGTAAAGAAAATAAAAAACATTAGCTATGAAACAAAGGTTGCTTCAAAGGAGAGTTAAATACATTTACAAAATATGTATGGCTCCTACCAACCCGTGATTTTCATAAAAGTCAAAAAGCTGCCCCAAAAAAGTTTGCTCTAAGTCCCCTGCCTCAGTTTCCCCAATCTGCAAAATGGGGGCAAGACCAAGACCCATTTTCCATCTCCTCACATCTCATTTTATTGCCTCTCAAGGACAAGGGGACCTGAGGTCAGGTGTATCTTCAGCTGAGAAGAAGGGCTTTGCTGAGGGTTTTCTTCTTTCACCTCTTTCTCCTCAGCTTCCCCGAAAGTACCCCCTTCTACTGAGCCCTCAGGTCTGCATCTGTTGGCTGAGCCTCTGGGAATGCAGGACGAAGGAAGGAAGAGCATCAGATTGGTGCTTTGTCTACAGAGTACTGCACCATTTTTTTTTCTTTCTAGGGATGTAGAATGGGGGGGTGGGGGAGGGAGAGAAAGATGGTGTCACAGAAACACAAACAGTCCGAGAGCGCCCCAGCTCTAAAACAGGAAACGCCACCTATGCTTAAAAGACCCATAAAACATGTCACTAGAAGCCCTGTGTCAAACAAGAGCTAAGAGGCGCTTGCAGGTGCTGTGATTACATTAGCTGTGCACTGTCACTTTGTCAGAGAAGACTGGAAGTACAGAGGAGAATCCAGCAGCGAGTGCCCAGGCTGGCAGAGCTCCCCACCCAGCCGCAGTTCTTCAGCCCAAGGTTAAGTCAGCAGGGCAGTGAGAAGGTGGACCATTTGGGGGCCAGAACAGACCCGTGAAATTCAACCGCATCCCAAGGTTGCTTTTGCTGAGTTTGAGAGGACTTGCCCTGAAGTCAGGGTGACTCTGAGGTGACCAATTTCTGGAAATTTCTTACAGAATGAAGAATGAGGCTGGACATCCCATTTTGTGTCCAGAACAAGGATGGAGAGGCTCAGCAGTACCCGCAGGTCAGTAGGTTTCTTCTGTACCATATGACAGGGTTCTGAGTTGGCTACAGCTATGTCCTTGGGCCAGGCACAGGATGTCTGATTTTGAGTCTCAAGGGTGGTGTTATTCCCATTTCAGCAATAAGGAAACTGAGGCACAGAGTGGAGTGGAGCACCAGACAGCATTATGAGGCAGTGGAATGCAGCAAGGTCAGGTGGGTGTCAGCTCTGAGGTGTGGAGATGCGTCGTATGTCCCCGCTGCTCTCCATGCTGTCCCCGGCATCCACGTTCCCACGGGGAAGGCGTCCTTGATTTTTGCTATGCCTCGGACCCCTCCTCAGAATATGGCCTTTAAATGCCATAATTAAAATACCTAGGGTTAGAAAAGTGCTTTCCTTTGAGCAAAGTCTCAGGGATATTTTCCTAAGCATTCCTCATTCAATTATGTCAATAAATAATCACACAAAAACTTTTTAAAAATAGTGTTACTAAGGAAGCTGCATGGACCCCTTGAATTCCCTTCTCTGCCTTAATCTGTCCCACCTTCCTGTTCTTCCCATTCATGCATCTGAACAAACCCCTCCCCAGGCATGTGAGCACCTCCTCTTGCAGGAAAGCTGTCTCCTGCCCCCAGGATTCCAGGCACTTTCAAAGTGTGGTGCATAGGGCCAGAGGAATTCACTAGCTCCAGGTGACCTGTGTCTCCCTCACTGACAGAATGGGTCCTTGAGCTGCTCCAGTAATGACACTCTGGAAGAGTCATGTCAGTGTCTATGCCTGGGCCTAGAGTCTGGGGAGAGGACCCTCTTTGAGACAATTTCTTCCAGCCCGTTAAGAACCATAGAACCATTTGAACTCATGAATTGTCCTTAGATTTTGTTAGTGATTTCTCTAAATGATGGCCAGGTGATCTCCTAACAGATCCGGAAGTGATATAGAAGCAAGTTTTTGTGGGTGTGAGCATGTGTGTGCCAGTGTCTCCCCAACTGAGGGCTGCAGTGTAAGAGGTGGTGACTCATTCATTCTCAAGCCTGTTCTTGTTACCTTTTCCTGAGTATTTTGCAGTTGTGCAGAGGCAGCTCATTCTGTTCAGAAGCAGAACTTCCCCTTGCTACTCTGTGAAACCACATGCCTTTAAAGGCTTTTCCTCCTACAAGACTACAGTAGTTGCTGCATTTTTAAAAAGCAAGTTTCTTGGGAGAAATACTAGAGGGAAGAGAATGCACACATGTCATGACAGAGGCCTGTGAACCTTGCAAGGGAAATTTCATGGGGCTCCAAGGCCAGGAATTGTGGAGAGGAAGCAGGACTTTCAAAAAGAAATATTAGGTCTCTGCTGATAACCAGAAAGGCTCAGCAGGCCTTTGAGGTCTCAGTGCCAGTCAGGGCTTTCAAGCAACAACTTTTTTTCTTCCATGAGAAAAACTGCTTGGTCAAGCTTCCCAAATGTACATTTTGTCTGTGAAGAAAGCATTTGTGCTCTGGCANGAGGGAAGAGAATGCACACATGTCATGACAGAGGCCTGTGAACCTTGCAAGGGAAATTTCACGGGGCTCCAAGGCCAGGAATTGTGGAAAGGAAGCAGGACTTTCAAAAAGAAATATTAGGTCTCTTCTGATAACCAGAAAGGCTCAGCAGGCCTTTGAGGTCTCAGTGCCAGTCAGGGCTTTCAAGCAACAACTTTTTTTCTTCCATGAGAAAAATTGCTTGGTCAAGCTTCCCAAATGTACATTTTGTCTGTGAAGAAAGCATTTGTGCTCTGGCA
>NW_007732680.1:3787-40235 GCF_000696425.1 Galeopterus variegatus
CTGATAACCAGAAAGGCTCAGCAGGCCTTTGAGGTCTCAGTGCCAGTCAGGGCTTTCAAGCAACAACTTTTTTTCTTCCATGAGAAAAATTGCTTGGTCAAGCTTCCCAAATGTACATTTTGTCTGTGAAGAAAGCATTTGTGCTCTGGCAGCAGAAATCCTGAGAGCCAAGGCAAGAGAGGCATGCCAGGAGAAAGGGAGAACAGCCCACCAGCCCCCCAGGTGGGGGATCCCAGGGTCCCCTCCACAGCCACTTCTGTCTGGGCCAGGGAGTCTCAGACTTGCCCAGAAGGTCTTCCTTCCAGGGTCCTGGGCAGGCAGCAGGACAGGCAAGGTCAGTAACCCATGTGTGCTGACCATGAGGTCAGTGTGCTGGAGAGAAAATGGAGACAGGATTGTCTTGTTCATTTATTAATAGGCATTTGTCACACACCAGGTTAGGAAATAATCCTCCCATTGTCATGGTATTTTTTTTTTTCTTTTGGAGAATTTTATCATTTTATTATAGTTTTATATCCTGCTTTTTTTCCCCTCCTAAAAATTATTTTGTGGGCAATGTCAGTATGTCTTAATCCTCGTGTTGTCAATATGTCTTCTGGGACTTGCAGGGGAGGGAGATGCTTTTTTGGAAGAAATCCCTTTTCAGTGATAGATGCAGATGCACCTCTCTTTATACGATGGGTGCATGATATTCAGGGCAGCAAGGAAACTTGTTTTTTTAACAGACTCCTTCTAGAGCTCTTGGACTCCTTAGGTGGTTTGTGTATAAATAGAGGCTTCTATGTATTGGGTTTCCTTAAATGATGTTTTTCCACATTTTGCTTGGTTCTTAAAAGAGTAACAAACCAGCATTATTCAAGAAAGGCCAGGAGCTGACAACCCTTAGTGTGTCAAGTCCTGGCTACCTCTGATGAATGCTCGTGGGCTTTTCACTTTCCTGTTATCACCCCCTGCCCACATTGTAAGCCTAGTAAAGGAGATGACCACAATGAAGAAAAGAAAGAAAATGCAACCACCTTCAAGCATTTTAAAATTCAATAAAGAATTAGAAAAGCAAAGTTCTGAGCAGTGTCAAAAGTAGGTCTCTTTCAATTGTGTGAAACTGTCACAGTGAAATCCTTTTGAGTAGAGAACCCCAAGCATTTCTATCCCTCAGACAGACCAGAGTGCCGAGCACATCCCTAGAACCACCAAAAAGGCAGGATTTAACCATTTTGATTTAGCTAGAAAAGAACAGAAAAAAACCACCGCTAACTAAGGCACCAAATTCACACTGTGGAAAAGAAGAAATCATAAACTCTCTCCCCGATGCTAAGTAGCATTCCTGCTAAAGCAAATTTTCTGACAGTGAATCAACCACTAAAAAAAGCCACTTGCAGCACATGGCAGGGACCAGCCTTCAAACATGGGTGCTGATTATTCTGCCCTCCCCCCAGGAAGCAGCTCTCAGATACAGCAATCCATCCATGGAAGAGCCACGGCTTTCCAGGATTGATTACGAGCAGGGGCCACACATTTGGCTTGGATGCGTGATTGATCCTGCAGGAGGAAATTCAATGGGAAGCTAATGCTACCTTTTATCCAGTAAGCAAAGTTCAGAGATGTTTGCATTCTGCCAAGTAAGCATGCTCTCTCAAGACCCAAGAAGGATGGACTGTCTTGTCAGCATGAATTCTCACCAAGGAGACACATAGGTATGCCTTGGTGGACCTCACCTGGCTCAGTGGACCAGAACTCTTAATTTTGTAAATAGCTTAATTCCATCATGTTTTAATTAACATGAAATATTGCAAACTGATTCTGTTTAAGAGATTGGCAAGTGAAAATGGATTAAGATCAGTTGCAGTAGAATTGGGATGTATAGGGTTTTTCTAATCACTGAAGTGTGCTAGATGCTGGAATTTTCTAATTTAAGCAGAAAAAGAGTCTTATTTTTTGCCATATGCCCTCTTCCAGAAAAAAACCTGAGTACAGGATTCATCAAAACAATAAAAGGAAAAGGGAAATATTGCATGTGGCAGAGCTGGAACTTGGAACAAGTAAATGCTAAAGGGAGCTGGTAATTCAGGAGGCCTACCCGTGACTCAGATGCCTGGCAAAGAAAATGTCATCACACCAAAGATGTATTGTGTAGCCTAGTGGCCTGAAGAGCCAGCAGCTCTGGGCTCAAACCACAGCTCTGTGGCCACTTTCCAGCTGTGACTTTGGGTAAGCTATAATTGCTGTTTCCAAGCTTCCATTTCCTTCAGTGGGAAAACTGTAAAACAGTAATGTCTCACGCCAGTTAGAATTAGATCAGATAACAAACATGAAGTGTCAAGCCTGATAACAGAAAGATAGTAAGTGCTCAACTAATGATAGTATTTCATTTATGAGAAGATCCAGCAGGATCCAGGAAAAGTAGGAGAGAGAAGGTAGTGGTCGGTGGCTGGGTTACCAAAGGAAGCATACAGCTCTTCCTTGTGGCAAAACACGTTCTTCACATCGAGGGCAAAAATCCTGTCCCAACACATCTGATACCAAATAGGTTTGATATTCTGCCCTCAAGGTTACCGCAAAGATGTCTTAAGTGCTCACATCAGAATATGCATTCAGGGCCGGCCCGGTGGCGCACTGCTACAGTGCGCCGCTTGGGAGCGCGGTGGCGCTCCTGCTGAGGGTTCGGATCCCACATACAGACCGGTTCCTGCTCACTGGCTGAGCGAGGTGCGGGAGCAACACCGAGGGTTGCGATTCCGTTGCCGGTCCCAGTCCGGTACGGGCGTGACACTGAGGGTTGCGATCCGTTGCCGGACACGAAAAAAGACAAAGGGGAAAAAAAAAAAAGAATATGCATTCAGCTCTGTCCAAACATGGGACAGTTTTTTTTTTTTTTCTTTTTGACCGAAAAGGGGATCGCAACCCTCGGCACAGTGTGGTCCACACCACACTCAGCCAGTGAGCACACAGGCCATCCCTATATAGGATCTGAACCTGCGGCCTTGGCGCTACCAGCACTGCACTCTCCCGAGTGAGCCATGGTGCCAGCCCATGGGACAGTTTTAAACATACACATGTACACCATTATTTAAAACCACTCATGAGTCTTAAGAGGGTTCAGACTATAGGGTGACACAAAAGGGAACTGTATGGAGCTGAGGACCTTCAGATAAGAAATGAGCCAGGGTGAACTATGGTTTACCAGCAGTGAGCACTGCTTCATCTCCGGAGCGAGCGTTGGAAGGCAGGCTCCCAGGCCCCATGCTGGCGGCTTTCCCTTTATGGTCCTACTTAACTCTCACACCATCATGAAGGCTGTAGGGAGATTAGGAGGCAAAGGGATGGAGGATTGGAGAGGGAAGCCCTGGAGCTGTGTGGGGGACTCCATGGCTATAATAGCCATTGCTCACCAGGACATTTACGGTGTTCCCAGTAGTGTTCCAAGCACCACACATGTACCTTTTTCATTTAATCCTCACAATAACCCTGCAGTTTGCAATACTTCTAATGTGGGGATTGTAAGAGTCTCAGGGTTGGGTAACTTGCCCAAAGTCACAGCAGCAGGCCCAGGACTCAGTTCCTGAGGATCTAATCACAAACCCTGTGCTTGTCCACCCTGGGACGCCTCCTGACACCCACCAAAGGCTGCCAGAGTAACGCAGAGACTAGTGGTAGGTAGGAAGACTAGACAGGGTTCCTCATGGCCAGATTTCTGTAATTAGTAGGCAGGAGAGTGCAGTTCACATCTGAAGACCTTAAAAGACACGCCAATGGGGAATTTTACCAGGCACTCTGTGTATATACAACAGGAAGCTGCAAATGACAGTGAGTTTTGACAAATTTCCCAGCCTGTGCTAGTATTAGCTTACATTTACCCAGTGCCTGCTGTGTGTGCACCAACACCATTCTGAGTGGTTGACATGTGTCAACATACTGTATCCTTACAGCAGTCCTATGCAGCAGGTTCTGTGGTTATGCCCATCTTACAGACGAGCAAAGTGAGGCCAGAGAGGTAAAGCAACATGCCCGAGGTCACAGAGGTAGAAAGTTGTCCAGCTGGTATTTGAACCTAGGCAAGTCTGGCTACAAGGTCCATCCATGCTCTTAACCCTACTGGGCCATGGACTAGAGGAGCAACACACTGTGGGGCCTGGAGACATGTCTCTGATGTCTCCGTGTGTCAGGTGATACTGACAAAGGTGAGTGCTAGAAGGGATGCACCTCTTCCAATGATTCATGTTAATGATTTTACTAAACCTTGAAGAGTATGACATGAAAGATAATGGGTGATACTGTGCCCTCCATTCAGCCATCCTCAAGCCCTTAACTTGAGGAGATCCTTGGAAAAGAGATACTTAGTTGATCTTCCTAATTTTACCCTTCTCACTTAGCATATTCAGCCGGTGGGGCTGCTAGAAAGAGTTTGGAGGCCCGCTGAGCATCTTGACATCCTTGTCTGAGAGACATTGGCATTGGCAGGTGTCCAAACACTGGGTGACTTTCAAACCATTATAATTGAAACCACATTTTTTTTTTTCAGAAGGAGGGAGTAGATACCAGAGTAGGAGAAAGATCTTGGCAAAAACCTTATATGTACTTTTTCCACCATTGGATTGACCAGACAGGGCCACCAAGCTGATACAACGGGATTAGCAAAATTGCATTGTTGGACATAGGCACAGCGTGACATGTGCTACAGCAAAGGCATTTGGCAGGATTAACCTGCCAAGGATAAAGATGTAGCAGACAAGAGGCTGAATTAATGGACTGGCATGACCGAAGCAGGGAAATCTATTTGCATGCGATATTAACTGTGCTAATAAACTCTGGGCTGAGCTCGGCAGGCGGGGCAGCCTCTTCAGGAGTTTTTATTTTAAAGCCCACCTGGAAGGCTTCTGCCAAGATGGGCTAAAGCAAGCAGGCCTTACAGGTTGCCTTGTGGTTTATTTTTGCCATCATCTGAAAATAGACATGTTGTCTTAAATGCCTTCAATGGCATCTGTGCTTTACTGACTGTGCAGAATGATTCTAATACCTCAGGATTTGGGTGCCAAAAAGTCCTCCATTTAGAGGGTTATCGTCTGTGAGAAAGCAATGAAGAAACACAGGCACAGCACACTCTAGAAAATACCTACTAGGATTGGGTTGCTTTGCCTGATTTGTGTATTCTGATTCCCTGAAAGTCATGGTAGGACTAGGGTGAGCAGGCAAGACGTCCAGGATGCAAAATTTCAGGAGGCACTGAGGTCTGGCTCACGTCAGAACAGGTCAGCACCTGAGAGTGAGCTCCTCTCACCCCGGCCCCACCCTGGGAACAGCCTAAGACACACCCATTCAAAAATGTGAGTGCCCTTAAATACACTTAACACAGACAGGATCTGCCCAGCTGCGTGTTGGGAGGTGGTCCCAGGAAGCATTGCAAGAGACTAAGGAAGGGAGCCAGTAAGGAGTGTGTTATCCATCAGGTTAGTCTGTGGGCAAGTGGGGATCTCTGTGAGCCCACGAGAGAGAGAGCCGGTAATTACCGTCAACTCCCATCTGTCACTGGTTGATGGCACTCAACCACCCACATGCAGACTAAATACACTCCTACTCCCATTCCTGGCCCAAGGAAGCCCCCAGGCAGAAAGTCGCATCCTGAACAGTGGTGTTGGGCATAAACAGCGCCTGCCACGTGGGCAAAATTTAATTTTCTTCTGAGGATGTTGAAGCCATATCAGACTCCCCCTGTGCTGAGGCTCATCAGGAACATCAGTTTTTAACAGAGCCCTAGATTAAGAGCAGCAGTTCCCAAATCTGGTTTATTAGAATCCCTGGGGTGGGGGTTAGATTCCTGGACTTCACTCCCAAATCAGGACCTTGGATTTAGGGTGGAGCCCTGAATCCCCCACACCCCACCCTGCAGCCACCTTGAGCCAGCTGGATCCAGTGGCTGGTGTCAAACCCTGAATGGAATCTGTGTTGACTCACAATGACCCTGGGAGGCGGTTGATGAGAAAACACATCATGCTTTTCTGTTGCAGTCATCTTTTTCCAGAACTAACAGGCGGAAAAATGTTCAGTTGATTTGAGACCTCTGATGTTATAAAGCTTAGATAAATGTCGTGTCCTTGGTGTTGCCTGCACCAAGTGATCATTATGTGATGTTAAAAAAATGAAATAGAACAGAATTAGCTGGCTTGACCCTACCAAGCTGGTAGTGAAGAAGAATTAACATAAGCAGGTAAAAGTGGAAAATAAAAAGATGAAGGCTTTGGTTAAAATTCGTGCTGAGTTTTGGAGCACTAGATATCTTGCATTCTCTTATAATGCCCCTGGGGTAGCTGAGGTCCTTAAGGAGGCAACAGGTTAGAAAGGTGCTAAAGTGGGAAGGTGCAGGATATGTCCCAGCAGGGCCACTCCATCTGCCTGTATACACATGGGCCCCTGTCCAGGGACAAGCAGGAGCTGAAGTCAAGCCCAGGTGTCCCCTTGGTAGGTCACATGCCCTTTTAAGGGGCTGCATCTGCCTGGTCGCAGGGGCATCTTCTTGAGCTCACAAAAGGCTCCGTGCAAAGGAAAACCTGATTTTTTTTTTTTTTTTTTACATTGCAGACATGTAGTCTAGCTCTGCATTTCAAGATCTGAAAGAAAGACAATGTGGCCAGAGTCCACGAGGAGGGAAGTGACATTGGATAGGCAGGCAGGCCTGGCTCACCAGGGTCTTGTGGACTTTTGCAGGGAATTTGGGTTTTATTCTGGGTGGGATGGGAAGCCAATGAGGGTTTGAGGCAGTAGACTGACATTCTCTGATTCATGTTCTAAAGGGGTCAGTCAGGCTGCTGTGTGAGGAATGCATTGCAGAAGGACAAGTTAGACTCCACGTCCTCCAGACAAGAGGTGGGGGTGGGGGGAGTCTGGGCTGGGGTGTGGGGTGGCCAAGGAGAGGAAGAAATGCACTTCAGATGGCAAAATATCAGGACTTTCCGGACATACTGGTGATGCTTAGCGGATGCTACGAACGCATTTTTGCCATGATGGTGCCTGCACCCCCAACTCTGCAGGACTTCCTCATTGAATGAGAGCACATCCAAGCTGAAGGCCCCTGTGTCCCAGGTGCTTTGTGGGTGCTGACCTGCCAGGTGACTCCACAATGACCTCTGTCCTGGAGTCACCATCTACTAGGGAAAACTGAAGAGTTGAACAGTGATGGAAGGACACAGAGATGCAAGAGTAATGGAGGCCAGGCCAGGAGCTCAGAAGGGACCTTCCTGATGGCTGGCTCAAGAGCCCAGACTGCAGGAAGGAGTTCTCTGGATAGACAAACTGAAGAGTTGAACAGTGATGGAAGGACACAGAGATGCAAGAGTAATGGAGGCCAGGCCAGGAGCTCGGGCTGAGCAAGGGACCTTCCTGATGGCTGGCTCAAGAGCCCAGACTGCAGGAAGGAGTTCTCTGGATAGAAAGGGCGGAGGGCATTCCAGTCAGGTTCAAGTCCACAGAAGCACACACATGTTGGGGGCACTGCTGCACCATGGGGGAGGGGCAGACCAGAAAAGGGGCTGTAGAAGTGAGGATGTAGGACCTGGGACTCTATCCTGGGGGCCATAGGGAGCCTTGGAGAGGGTAAGCCAGATCAGATTGACCCTCTGGAAGAGTCTCTCTGATTCCTGTGGATCAGAGTGGGGTTAGCCTAGAGGCAGGGAGATGAGTTAGGAGGTCTGACCATCAGTCTGTTGAAGTAAGATTATTCATTACAAAATAGCACTGTATAGGTCCCTAAAATACTCAGTGCCATTTTGATTCTCCTGAGGAATGCATCCAAGCACTTAGAAAACAGTAACTGCGTCACACAGGTCTGGGTTTGAATCGTTCATTCCTCCAACCAGAATTCATCAAGCATCTCCTACATGGCCAGTGCTGGGGATCCAATGGTGAGGTCGAGTGGAGGAGATTTCACTCACACTCCATGATAAGTGTGTTGAAGGAAGACTACTGGATGCCTGGAGAGAGCTTGTTACAGAGGAGTCAGATCTGGTCTGGGGGTAGGGAGTCCAGGAAGGGACTCCAGAGCCGAAGTCTGAGGGAGTTGGTATTCAACTATGCTAAATGGGGAGGAGGCATTCCAGGTGCAGGACGCAGCTTGTGTAGAGGCCCTGGGGTGGCAGGCAGCATGGCCTATTTTAGAAGTTAAAAAAGCACAGAGAGCAAGGAGAACAGGGAAGGATAAAGGGAAGAAGGGAGTGGGGCCAGGCCAGGCCCTTGCTGGGTGCCAGCTCCTTGCAAGCATTTGAAGTTAAAACATGATCATTTATTACTTTGAGACAATCACTTCATGACCTCTCTGTGATCCCTTGGGCTCTGGAGGATTCTAGAGAGAACCAAGAAGTGGGATTGGCTGCAGATAGGTCTGTTCATGCTCCAGCTTCCTACCTACTCCTCAGTTGCCTTTTGCACCTTAGATGCAGGGATGGGATAATGCAGTAAATGAGTTCGTGGTCTTTCACTTTCTTGGAGTTTGTGCAGGTTTCACCCAGTACCAACATGACCTTCTACATACAGTCTTGGCCAAAAGAACACATTAACTTTGCTGAAGGATCAAGCCACTGAGCAGTGGCAATTCACAGTCCCCTAGCTTTATTTTGTAAGGAGCTATTTTACGTGAAACTTGCTCATTCTCAGAGTAAGTCATTGTTGGTCCTCAAGACAGTCCAAAGAAATTTTAGCCCCAGGGGAAAAAACAAAGTCCAGGTCTCTCTCTACCCAGTGCTTGGAAAGCTGGCCACATTAACCTGATCACCAACACTCGGAAAATACAATATGCACACTTATCGAGTGTTTGCAGTATGCCATGTTTTCTGCTCTTATTGTTACACTGTTTTGCAGATACTGAAACTGAGGCCCAAAAGGGTTCAGTAGCTTGCTCTAAGAACAGGTGGGAAGGGACAGACTAAGAATGCACATCCAGACCCACCTGTTTCCAGTGTCCCAGTGCCTAACCACAGTGCCACACAGCCACACACTCATCCATACTGTGTGTCCAGAGAGCAGGCTTCCGGCCTGCAGAGCTAGGGGTGTGGGGCTTAGAGACCATCTGCTCTGGGCCCTCCTTCAACAGATGAGCAATCTGAATCAGGGAAGATACCCAGACTCAGCCATATCTACCCAGGGAAGTTGGTGGCCAAGCTGGAGCAGAGGCTGGGTGCCCTTTCCACCCTGGCTTCTCCCACCACTCCTTGACCACACACAAATTCCTCATCCCGCTAAACTTGCCACTCCTGCCCCAGTGGGCACAGTGATAGATCATACCCCTCATGGGCTCAAGCATGTGTAGTGCCTAAAACATCTCCTGGCCCAGACATTAGCATTCCTTCTGCCCGGCACACAATGAACTGCATTTCTGGTTCTGTGTCCTTCCTGGGAGCCTGGCACAAGCAACCACATTTGCTAGAAATTCCCTGCTTGACAATTCCGTGGACCATGGAAGCCTCAGTGTAGAGATTATAGCCTGATGCTCCAGCAGGGATTCTTTGGTTTTAGACAGGAAAATCTAGACATTTCTGAACTCCCAAGGCCACAGTGGTTACATGTCACAGCCTTAAGCTATGATTGATGAATTATGCAAAGTTCCTACCTCCCCCAACTCTGGGGTGAACTTTGGCACAACTTCTGTGCCACATCCAGTACTAGGAACTTGCCAAGTTGGTGTCCTTAAAGAGGTTTCCAAGATAGATAGATGGCAGAAAGTGGAAAACGTGATTTTTCTTGATTGGGGAACTAAGAACCACACAGCAGGCAGGAGCCATTTTGGGCCAAAGAGCTGTTCATTTAAAGTGTTTATCGACACCTGGAAAAAGGGATTGAACTTCAAATGCTATTTTCATGTCAGTTTATGCTACATAATCTCATAATGGTGATAAAATCCAGGCAGACACCAAAGGAGATTTCCAAAGTCACTTTACCACTGTGTTTCCCTATAGAGACATTCACTGTCCTGGACCCACTGAAGCTGGGAGAGGAGGAGCCCCGGCCGTCACGTGCAGGTAGAGAGGCAGGCACCATGATGGCCAGTTGTGTTCACGTTGGCCACCTGACTTCTTTTCAGCCAGTCTCAGCTTCTGTTGGTTTGTATGACTGTCCTGAATCCTCAGTGATCACCCTTATTTGTGTTTGGCTTCTGTCCCCTGCTCTGTTGAAGACTGAGTCAAGGAGATGCTGTCCATCCTGATCATCCTCGGTAGACATAAGAACTGCTCAGGTGTGGCCTTCAAGGTCTGGGGACCCTGGTCGGGCATACAAATCAAAAGGGTGGGAACCTTGGAAACGTTACAACTCAGAATACGAGGTGAACTGTCTCTGGTCTCTGTGTTTAGCAACGGAGTAATGGGAATTCCTGCATTCCTCCTGGACAAGCATCAGTAGGGGGAAAACTTTACTGATAGAACCTTGGAAACGTTACAACTCAGAATACGAGGTGAACTGTCTCTGGTCTCTGTGTTTAGCAACAGAGTAATGGGAATTCCTGCATTCCTCCTGGACAAGCATCAGTAGGGGGAAAACTTTACTGATTGGTGTTAAAAATATTTGGTTACCACTGCACCTCCAAGACAGCGATACTCCAGCTCTGGAGGGCTGTGTTGCTGAAACACAGTAAGTTTGTGTCCAGGGTTCCCTGGAGCCATGGATACCCAATCTCTGACCCCACGGGATGGGGAAATAATATAATATAAAGAGAACAGTGTCTCCGATGGGGATACGAGGAGATGCAAGAATGGGATCTGCCTGTATTCATTCCAGTTCTAACCCCAGCTGCTCTGTCCTGTCCCCGCCTCCTCCCACCCTCCAGGAGCAGCAGCATCACAGAAGTGACCCCACGACCATCGGCCACTCTGAAGACCTCCCGGCATGGTGCGGTGGGGCAGCTGGTGTTGTGAATCAGGCCGTTGCCAATCAGAGAACGGCTACTTCACAACACCAGGGTCGCACCCCACTACAGGCAGCACTGTGGCACCAGAACCAGCAAGGGCGCTTGCCGGTGAGACAGCCCAGCCCTCCAAAGAGGGTCATCGGCATGACACCCCCACTCGGCTCCAGGACGCAGGCACACAGCTTTCCAGTTCCTGTCCTGCTGGTGCAGCGCCACCGCAAACACTGGCATCCCGAAGCTGCTGTTTACCCCCCAATGCAAATAGCTCCACTTTTAACGAAAAAGCCACTCCTGGCAGCATTAGCTTCCTACAGAGAAAATGGTGCTACCAGGCTCCCCACTGTGAAAATGGAGCTAGCTATGGGCCCTCAGAAGGGTTAAGCGCCACTCAACTGAACATTTCCTCATAGGTGTTACACCCACGCAGCGGTTGCAGAGCCGAGACCTCTGCTTTGATACGTGGTGATGGTAGCTTTGAACAAGGCAAAGGGGAGGGAAGGGAGGACCTAGTTATAGGATATGGCCTCAGGGGACACTCTGGGAGAGAGGAACGGCTTTTGTAGCCACACATACAGGAATGCATCTATTTCCTAGATGGTTCTAGGTTCCCTGCAGAGTGAACGCCTTTCTTTACTGGGGAGAGTTCCACAGCTCCCCAATGGGCGCGTGTCCCAGCAATGTGAATGCTGGACCAAGCACAGCACCGTTCCTAGGGCGTTGATCTGCCAGAAGCTCCAGTCGAGGGTAGTATGTGCTATTACCTGTGATGACGGATGGGCTTCCTTTCCTCAGGTTCTCACAGCCAGGGACCCAGCAGAGTTGGAAAACTAATTAGGGTCTCCAGAGTTTGCATGTTTTTATGCCTAACTTATGTCTCCTTACATGTGACACCCCCATTTTTCAGTGCCTAGGCAAGAGTTTTCAAGACAGAGTGGCTGGGTTGGCTGTGTGAAGCACTAAGAAAACAGGATATCCATCCCTCTGGCTTTCTGTAGTATGGAGATCCAGAGCCACTCTGATGAATGCAGGCCCTGGCTATATGACCTTAGCACTGTGTGATGTTTGCACAGGCCTTTTTCTGCTGTCCCATAGAAAGCCAGAGAGATGGACAAAAACGAGCCTCGGCAAAATATTGCACAGCATCAAGGTTACACAGACAGACCCTGAGTTCATCAGAACTGCCTGGATCTCTGTCACTATAGAGGTCTGGGAGCTGAGTCTGCTGCCTCTATGAAGTTCTGTCCCTCACCCCATCCCCAAATCCCTAAGGGCATATCTGAAATTTGTACTAATTATGTTTGGGAACAAGTATCTTCAGAGTAAAAAGAGTCCCAATTTTCAGAAAGGGTTCTCTGCCATCTCCTAAAACATACAAACTGCCTGTTTGTGAGAATCCCTCCACTTTCCACTCCCCACCCCATCACCAACAGAACCCAAGCCAGTGACAGTCACAGTGTGTCCCTGGGCGGTGGCCTTTTCATGTTAGAGAAGCAGAACCTCTGTCCCCACCATACATCTGCCCCTCAGAATCTCCAGTGGGGACAGCAAGCTGGACTCAGGAACTGTGTGTTAACAGGCCCAACGGATTCTTCAGAACTGTGGCCACCCCCTTTTTGGTCTCCCCACATCCTCTCCAGCTTCCAGTCCAACCCCATCTCTTCTGCATGTTACAGCCTGAATGATCTTTTCAAAATTCACTATTAATATCATGTGAATCCCTGCACTGTGGCCCTAAATCTGCTTAAAGAATTGGCCTTACCGTAGGGAAGTTTTGGTGATGGGACACAATAACTAACTACATTGTATATTGACAAAATTTAAAAAAAAAAAAAGAATTGGCCTTACCGTAACTGCAGTGGGACCCATTAGGGGCATGCACACCCCAAGCCCCTCTCGTAAGGCACCCTTCCTCTCTCCCTATAAAATCTCTCCTACCCCTGCCCCAGGGCTTTTATATGGCTCAACCCTATCTGGAATGCTCCCCAATTCCAAACTCCCATTATTGATGCCTGACTGTCTTCCATATTTCAGACGAGCCAACCCCCCACCCCAACCCCTGCTAGGTCAGGTAGCTGCTGTCAGTGCACTCAGCAAGCTTCATTCCATCCCTTTGGACTGTCCATCTCATTTTGGTATTGTGCATCCATCCACGGGAACCTTTGCTAAATGTGTGTGTCTCCAACTGGCCGGAAGGTCCTCAGGGGCAGGGACATTCAGCTTCATCCAGGGCTGCACCCCCAGCCCAGCTCAGCGTCTGGTGTTGAGTCATAGCTCCATAGCAGATTTGTCCAGTGAAGGGACAAGCACAGCCTGAGCCCAGTGTTCTTCAAGGTCAGTCTCTCTCGCTCTTTGCTGAAGCCTTGGGTCTTTGTTTCCTTCCAGTGGCATCACAGTAATAGCAGCAGGCACTTACAGAGTGGGAACGGTGTGCCAGGCACTGCCATTTACCCTTTTACTTGATGCCTCGGTTTCTTTGTGATAGGTCATGTGACCACGCTACTGGGTACGTACGAAGGTCACACCATCCATACTGTTGGTAGTTGGGTCACTGCTATTCAAACCCAGGCACTCTGGCCCCAGGGTCCATGCCTTGGGCCACCGCTCCGTGCTGCTGCAGAGCCAGAGTGAAGGAGGCGAAGGTAAAGACAGACAGACCCGGGGCCTGCTCCCAGGAACCAAGCAAAGCCCTCTTTGCTCTCAGAGGCTTACACTCTGGTTTCCTAAGCCAGGCAGACCAGGCAGTGTTCTTCCCATTGGTGCATTTGAAAAGGTTAGATTCTAACCTTGTGTAAAGCACGTCGTGATGGAACCTGATTAAAAACCTAATAAATATAAAACGAGGTCAAGTCCAGAGAGAGAACTGCTTAAGATCCAGAAGAAGCTTTACTTAATTTTGGTGTTAGCTGGTGAATTGATTTGAGGTTTGCACAGTGGCCTTTAGAGGTCACGGCTGCAAAGGCAGATGCGTGTGCCCTCAGCCCAGCCTAAGGGAGTGCAGCTCCAGGGCCCCCTTCCCAGTCCCTAGCACCAGCCAAAGCCCCACCCCTGGCCACACATCTCTGTCCACACTATGGCTTCTTTTCCACAATGCATCTTACCTTAGAACAGCCTCCTCTTCCAGAACATGCCAAATCCTCCACTTAGGTAGACTTGATGCCTCCTGGCCAGGAAGAAACTAAATCACCTGAAGCCCTAAATTTAGAATCTCTGTATTGTAACTTTGTAGTAACTATGTTTGCAGTTAGCCACGTTCCAAATTACGGGACTCTTTCAAGAGGCCCATTGCAGATGACCAAAAGCCTTGGTGATGAAGGCAGCTCATCAAACACCTACTTTTACACCCGCCATCATGTCCTCTCATGCTGGTCACCATCTGCTGACCCCAGTCAGTGCTTCTGGGAAAAGCTAGGTTTGTAAAGGAAGTTTCCTGAGTAGATATTAATAGCACATACAGCCGTGGTTCTCAAAGTGTGGTCTCTGGATCAGCAGCAACACCAGCATTCTCTGGGCACCAGTTAGACATGCAGATTCTCTGGCCCAGCAATCTGTGCTAAGAAGCCCCCCAGGGGATTCCAAAATCCTCTCAAGTTTGAGAACCACTAAAATAGACAAAAGGTAGAACAAAAAGCCTTTCCAGTCCCAAATGGTAAAGGGCATGGTAGTGGAATGCCTGCGCCTGCCATTTCAGCACTAAACTGAAAAGTTTAGGGCTTTTACTGTATGTTGAATAATAATTATTTTAAGACTCACTTTTCTGAATTTTAAAAGTAAGTCCCCAGGTATTCTGGCCTGTGAAAACCTCTTTCCATCTTCATCTGAATAAACGTGCCCAGAACATCCTTTTATCACTCACAACAGGGGAGTTGGAAGGCAAAAGTTATTTTCCACCAATATAAAGTCTTAGACTTTTTTTTCATAATTTATTGAATTCTTAACACACTACCTGGCACACTTTAAATGCTGCTCCTAGGGATGAGAGGCTTTACGTTGTAAAGTCTTTAATCTGAGCTCACAAGAACCCCACTTTAAGAAGAGGAACTAGAGGCAAAGAGAGGTTTAGGAATCTGCCACCCAGGGCTGAGAGGCATCTATTTGCTGGAGCACAGATTTGAGCCTCACTTGTGTCCCCAGACCCAGGTTTGGTCCTGCTTTGGATTTGCCTCCTGCTTAATGAATATGTGAGGACCAGAAGTCAGCTGTGCTCAGCTCAGAGCACCTGTATCCATCTGAGCATTGAAAAGCCTTTTGATTGGCAGCCAACTCGGGGAAACCTTGACCCTAAAATGTAGTGCCGTAAAGACTAAACACTCTGCACAGTCATTTCATTTAAAATTGAGTAATTTTGTTGTTCTATTACCTTGAGGTGGGTTTCTTTTTTTAGTGGTGGTGGTGGGCTACATTTTCTTGCTTGTTTTGCTGGAAATTATCACTAGCTGTTTACCTTAGGCCTCATGGAGGGTCTTACGTATTTCTTGTGCAATCCACAGCCAAGCACCTTTTCAACCCCAAGCATCTGTCTCCTGGTAAGTACTGGCTCCAGATAAGTCGCGCCAACCCCAACACTGTTTTTTTTTTTTTTTTTTTAAGAAAATACAGTAATTTGCAGGTTTTATTTGTCATTGCTGTGAGGCAAGAGTTCCCACACACCCCATCCTACCACCTGTAATGAGACTAACAGGAAAGCCAAGCACACACACTGCTGAAATTTCAGGAAGAGTTCATGGGCCTCAAGGACAGATTGAGGTCAAAGGCATTTTACCTTGGGCCGGCCTGGTGGCACACTGGAGAGTGCGCCGCTTGGGAGCGCGGGGATGCTCCCGCCGAGGGTTCGGATCCCATGTGGAGACCGGTTCCCGCTCACTGGCTGAGCGCGGTACAGGCGCGACACTGGGGGTTGCAATCCCGTTGCCCATCAGTAAAAAAGACAAAAAGGAAAAAAAAAAGGCTTTTTACCTTAATGTTCAGCTTTGATGGATTTTTAAAGGCGGGAGGCAACAAAAGTCTTCCACCATTTTCTCTCTCACCTAAAAAAAACTCATAAGGAGCCTCACACAAACCAAAGAGAGAACATGGAATTGCTATTTCAAAAGGCATAGCAAAAAGGAGTTTTGATAGAAATATGGACCAAAATAAATAAGCAGCAAAACAATCTCTAACATATCCTCCAGAAGCCTGGCATACTGGTTCAGTTCTGGACACTTGGATCACTGCTCCCTATTTCTACGGGGGTGGCACAGGGGCCCAAAGCAGGGAAACCTAAGGCTGGAGCCCAACAGGATGAAACTTGGGGGCAGCCTCGGGTCTTGAAAGCCTCGCCTTCCTGGAAGAGCAGGTCAGGGTGCAGCAGAGCCCAGGGCTGGGCACCTGCCAGCAGCCACAATCTCAGATGAATGGAATCAAGTCAGGGGCCACTGAAGGGAATGAAGGAGGGGCTGTCCTGGCTGTGAGGGACACCACAGCCTGCTGTGGAAGTGCCTACCCCTGGCTCGTCCTGATGCATCTCCAACTCATAGATGGGGAAGCAACAGCTCAGGAAGGTGCAGTAACCTGTCCTAGGCCACACAGCCTGGCCCTCCATTTCCAGAGCCAGAAGTCTTTGTGCTTCAGAACGAAGACAGTGGCCCTACCACCCCACTGGCATTTACCATGTGTCAGACACATGGCGTGTGTCATCTCATTTAGGCAAGAACAGCCCTGAGAATGGAAGCACTGTCATTGTTCACATTTTTCAGGTGAGAAACAGGCTTCAAAAGGTGGAGAAACTTGCTCAAGGTCTCACAGCTGGTGAAGAGATTGTCAGCCTGCAAAGGTGTGTGCTGCTGACACTGCAGAGGGGCTTCCTCCCCCGTCCTTCCGGGGTGGCTCTCCTACCGCCCGCCAGCCATGTAGGTGTGGCTACCTTCAGGGTTCTCTACCTGTCTTCAACTTGAAACATAGGAGCTTGGGGAGAGAGCACTGGCAGTGGGGGAAATCCATGCCCTGCTGCAGGGCCTGCCAAGGTTGTTCACTCCGGCCTGACTCACCTGGAAGAGGCAACATGTATGTGTGCGTGTGTAACTGACTTTATGACTGTGAAACTCAGTTAATGCTGTTCTGTCCTTGCCCATACTGTTTCTTCTGGTACATTGCCTAGAGGAATATCCATCAATGCTTAGGACACAAAATAGAAAACAACACTGTTCAAGGACCAAACTGTTCAGGAAAAACATTGCAGATGTACAGGATGTAAGTGAAAGTCCCTTATAATTCTGTCCCCACAGATAACCACTTGTCTATTTGTTTATAATTTATTTTTTAAGATTACAAAAGTCATACACATTTAAAGATACATCAAAATGAATTAAAACTAAATGCTTCATCACTCAGGTTACCTTCGTAGGTGCAGGGTCTAAGGCCACACCCATCAGTACAACTCACCACGTAGGTTACCAGGTCCCCCTGCCATTGGCCCTCTTGATTTTTGGTTTCAGTAAGTAAATAGAATGGGCAAGGACTGGCCTGAAATCCTTTTGAAACACAAGTAGGATCCAGGGACTCCGATTTCCAATCACCCAGGATCTGTCCCTGTCCCCGATCCTGCACTCCACTCCAGCCCCACTGGGCCTATCTGCTGTTCTTCACATAGACGTATACCCCTAAGGCTTTGCATACACTGTCCCATGCAGAGGCTTCTCTTCCCCCACATGTCAACTCAACTCCCTTCCATCCCTCCACTTGGTGAAGAACCCCTCCAGTGATAAGTCTCCCTTAGTGACAGCCACCCTGACCTCCGTTAAGTGTGTGCCACCGTCCACCCATGGCTCTACCCCTCTGCCTTACCTTGCTTCCATGGCAGGTATCACCCCGAAAAGCCTACTTGTGATCTTGTCTCCTCCCATTAGACCATAAGCCACCCGAGGGCAGATTTGTTCATTGATACATCTCCAGCACCCAGAACAGTGCTTGGCACACAGTAGGTATTCAGTACCTGTGTGGGTTTTTTTTTTGTTTTGTTTTTGTTTTTTCCTTTTTTGTCTTTTTTCGTGACCGGTAACGGGATCGCAACCCTCGGTGTCGCGCCCGCACCGCGCTCAACCAGTGAGCGGACCAGTCTCTATATGGGATCCGAACCCTCGGCGGGAGCGCCACCACACTCCCAAGCGGCACACTCTACCGAGTGCGCCACCGGGCCGGCCCAGTACCTGTGTGTTAAATGAACAAATGTGGGCCCCATCTCTTTCGAGGCTGGGAAGTAAACAGCCTGCAGCCTGTGCTCTTCCCGTGGGTGGTTTCTCTCTCGGCTAATCTCACTTGTCATTTCAGCTCTGGGAAGCTGAAAGTTCAAGCCCAGTTCCCTCACCTTGCAATACAGACAATAAAGCTCATAGGCGCTTGTCAAAGGGAAGAATGCCTTCCGTGGGGCATTGTGACCCAGAGGCTCTCACAGACCATCCCAGGAACTTTGGATTCATCTTGGTGATTTTAAAAGACACAGAAAAGAGTTTCTAGGCTGCCTTCCCTGAGTCCTAGGCCAGGTCAGTCTCCCCCGTGGAACCCTCTCATGGCATCCTGTTGAAAACACTGCACACTCATAGCTATGCAAAGGATTAACTAGGACATCTCCATATCCTTGTTCTCCACCAAGTGATAAGCTTCAGAAGCCCAGGATCTGTTTTGTTCTTTTGCCTCCCCCAGCACCTGGCACTATGCATAGCACATAGTGTTTTGAGGGACAGATGACTGTGCCTCATGTAATGCCCCACTCTGCTTGGCACACACGATGTTGAACATTCCCCATGCTATAAAGGAAACATAGTGCTCCTCTCCTCCAAGAGCCATCAGGCAAGTTCAGATAGTAATGCCAAATGGATGGCACCACCAGCTTGGGAAGACAGTGCTTGGATGAGCATGTGCCTGTTTCTCTCCATGGAGGCAGTGTGGAATGATAGGGGTGATTTTAGGGCCTAGAGGGGACACCTTAACTCTTGTTACTTGCAGCCCAAAGCATTCCTGACTGATCTAACCACTGATTATAATGTCTTCATCATTACCCACCACAGGAAGCCTGGAGGTAGGGAGTCCAGGGTTGATTTGTGATCCAGAGATGCCATTAAAAGCCCAGACTGTACCCTTCTGCCCCCACCTGGATCACAAGAGGGTGGCCACTTTCAAGTCATCACCTCCACACTCCAGGAGGAAGAAAGGAGAGGCGGAAGAGCCAGTAATTTCCCCTCCTTTTATCAGGAGACAGCTTTCCCAGAAACCTCCACCTCTGCCCAGCAGACTTCACTTATATCTTACTGGCCAGAGCCCCATCACCTGGAGTTCTCAGTGGTCAGGGAAGCTGGAAAAGTACAGGTTCAGCTACAAAGACGGGAAAACTGAAGCAACAAGGGAGAAATGGATCGGTAATAACTGTAGAGTTAGACAGCCAACAGCATCTGCCAAAACTATGTAAGATATTTTTTAGCATAACCACTTTGCAGGGTTTTTTTTTTTTTATTACAAAAGTAATGGATATATGTTGTTACTTTAGGAAATAAAAATTTAAAATTCCACAGTCCCATCACACAGAAGTAACCACTGTTTATTCCTGGTTTATTATCTTTCTAGATCTTTTGTATTTTTTAACATGGATGGAACCACACTATGGGTTGCTCTGTAATTAGCCTTTTTACCTGATATTGTGAAAATTCTTTCCAAATCATTAAATGCTCTTTGCAGAATCACATTGTATATCTGAGTGTTCCATTGAATAAGGGTATCATGATTTGCTTATTCAGTCCCTTGGTGTGGACTTTGATGTTTATAAAAGTAAAATGTGAGTAACCAACATAAGTGATTCTCCTCATAGCCAAATCTTTGACTCAGAAGTTCCCCTTCTAGGAATGTATCATAAGGGAATAATCTTGGATTTGCATATTCCTTAGAGCTTTTGAAATATTCTATCAAATCACCTTCCTCCATGGATTGTTCCAGTGTACAATCCCTCTAACAGTTATGAGTGTCCAGTTCCCCCAAAATTTTTACCAGCACTGAAAAAAGGACAGACTGGGGGAATGGGAGTGGTAACCTAACCATGCCCCCTCATTTCCCAGATGAGGGGACAGAGGAAAGCACTTGAAGACGGCCACACAACATGGCCAGCCCTAGGACCCAAGCCTCAGGACCAAAGGCCAGACCCTTCAGAGAGAGCCAAAGCCAGGAGAGCTTGGGGTACGATGTCTAGCCAGCCGTGGGCATGGGCAGTTCCGGTCTGGGAGTCACCCTGGGCAGGTAGATTTGCTTCTGACTGAGCACCATACTGCCACTCAAGCTGTGTGACCCTGGGTTAATCATGTAACTGTTTCTGGGACCAGTAAAAAGTGGAAATACTGCTCAGAGCCTGGTCTTCTTGCCAACCATCATGTCTGCTGTGGACTGAATCGTGTCCCCCTAAAATTCATATGTTGAAGCTCTAACCCCCAATGTCACTGTATTTGGAGAAGGGGCCTTTAAGGAGGTAATTAAGGTTGTTAGGTCATAAGGGTGGGGCTCTAATCCAGCAGGACTAGTGTTCTCACAAGAAGAGGAAGAGACTCCAAGAAGGCAAAGACCTTCACACACAGAGGAAGACCGTGTGAGGACGCAGTGAGAAGATGACCATCTGCAAGCCAAGGAGAGAGGCCTCAGGAGAAACCAGCCCTGCCAACATCTTGATCCTGGACTTCTAGACTCCAGAACCGTAAGAAATAAGTTTCTGCTGTTTTAGCTACCCAGTCTGTGGTATTTTGTTAAGGCAGCCCTGGCAGAGTAGTCAAGTACCCAACAGGTGTGATCACTGCTACTTCTCCTGAATCTTGAGCCACGAGTATCAGTTACCCTGAAACTGGAGTCAGATTCTTTCTATAAGCCTAGAATACGCATGTTGCAGATGCTGTGGATGCCCCGCCCATTATGCCACCTGCCTCTGAGGTTCCCATGGCTGTGCTGGACATTTCCCTGCATGCTGACTGCGTCCACCCCACCTCTCCCATGCTCTGTGCCTGAGGCTCTGCTGGTGCCTGCTCAGCCTATGTGCAGGCCACATCTGCCAGAAAGTACCTGGGAGCCAGTGCCCCTGGGCAATGAGGCATTGGAATTCACCAATGAGGAATGGAAGTCAGAGCTGTCCCAACATTCTGCACAGCTCGTCAGACAGCCCCCAGCAGGGTCAAGCACCAGTTGCCCATGTTGACCAGCTCACTGATGCCCCTTTATTGGCCCATACTCCTCCACGCTCACTCTTACACACACACACACACACACACACTCACACACGCACGCCTCAGACTCCTACTTCCTGGAATGCCCTCTCAAATAAACTACTTGTCTCAGCATCTGCCTGTCACGCACATGGGAAAGAAAGCTGTGGAGGTGGTGGGGGTGGTTTTGTTTTAAGAGACTTTATTTTTTAGAGCAGTTTTGGGTTTACAGAAAGATTGATGGGCCGGCCCGGTGGCGCACTGCTACAGTGCGCCACTTGGGAGCATGGCAGCGCTCCCGCCGAGGGTTCGGATCCCACATACAGACCGGTTCCCGCTCACTGGCTGAGTGAGGTGCGGGCGAGCCACCGAGGGTTGCGATCCCATTGCCGGTCCCGGTCCGGTACGAGCGCGACACTGAGGGTTGCAATCCGTTGCCGGTCACGAAAAAAGACAAAAAAAGGAAAAAAAGAAAAAAAAAGGCGAGCCACTGAGAAAGATTGAGTGGAAGGTATAAAGATTTCCTATATACTCCCTCCCCCACATGCACAGCCTCCCCCATTATCAACATCCCCCACCAGAGTGGTGCGTTTGTTATAATGATGAACTCACACTGGCACATCATTATCAGCCAAAGTCCATAGTTTACATTAGGGTTCCCTGTTGGTGTTGTATATTTTATGCATTTTGACAAATGTTTAATAATATGTATCCAACGTTCTAGTATCACACAGTATTTTCACTGCCCTAAAAATCCTCTGTGTTCTGCCTATACTTCTCTCCCATTTCCCTAATCCCTGGCAACCACTGATCTTTTTACTTAGTTTTGCCTTTTCCAGAATGTCGTCGTATAGTTAGAATCATACAGGATATATAGCCTTTTCAGATTGGCTGCTTTAACTTAGTAATATACATTTAAGGCCTCCATGTCTTTTCATGGTCTGATAGCTCTAGATGACCTTGGGTATGGCAATGACTTTTTAGATACAACACCAAAATCATGATTCATGAAACAAAGAATTGATAAACTGGACTTCATTAAAATTAAATTTTCTGCTCTGTGAAAGACACTGTCAAGAGAATGAAATGATAAACCACAGACTAGGAGAAAATATTTGCAAAAGACCTATCTGAGAAAAGACTGTTATCCAAAATATACAAAGAACTCTTAAAGCTCAACAAGAAAACAAAAACCCAGTTTAAAAATAAGCCAAAGACCTGAACAGACACGTCATCAAAAAAGATAAGTAGATGGAAAATAAGCATATGAAAAGATGCTTCGTATCATATGTCATCAGAGAAATGTGAATTAAAACAACAATGAGATACCACTACATAACTATTAGAATGGCCAAAATCCAGAACACTGACACTACCAAATGCTGGAGAGGATATGGAGCAACAGGAACTCTCATTTACTGCTGGTGGGAATGCAAAATGGTGCAGCCACTTTGGAAGACAGTTTGGCAGTTTCTTACAAAACTAAACATACTCTTACTATATGATCCAGCAATTGCACTACTAGATATTTTACCCAAAGAAGTTGAAAATTTATGTCCACACAAAGACCTGCACGTGGATGTTTACAGCAGCTTTATTCATAATTGCCAAAACTTGGAAGCACCCAAGATGTCCTTACATAGGTGAACAGATACGTGGTGCATCCAGATAATGGAATATTATTTGGCACTAAAAATAAAGCTGTGTTTTTAATTCAAGACAGATCCAAGTGCATACACATACACACTACCCAAATAGGACATATGCTCTGGATCAATGAGCAGCACTGAAGCTGCAGAGCCACATTTTCATCATGGGATGAGGGCAACTGAAGCAATGGCTGCTGCCAGGGTATGTCGAAACAGTAATGGACAAGCCACGACCTGGCCAAGACAGACCTGGGTTCAAATCCCAGCTCTCACACTCACTGGCAGGGCAATCTTAGGGGGTAAATCACTTTCTAGGTCTCCATTCCATCAACAGGGAGAGCAGAAATAGCATTGGCCTCACAGGATCAGTGAGAGGCCTGAACAGGATAAAACCGAGTGTGTCTGGCACATGGTGTGTGCTCAGCAGAAGGCAGCCATGGAGCTGTGCTGCTCAGACCTCCCTACAAGAGAGGACTTGCTGTTGAGCTGCAAGGAGAGCAGTGAGCCGACAGCTTCCAGCTGCAGCCCCTCTAGATATGCCTCAGCTTTTGAACCAAGGCCATGCTCTTTCTGGGCAACCCCAGCTAATGACTGAACACAGCAGAGTACTAGGACTTGGTCATGTCCATCCGACATGGGACTTCTCTAAAGGGACATCTTTATGCAGGATCTCCCCTTTGGACTAGCTGAGACCATGGGATCTATGTTGCAGGCTGAGTCTCCCTGCCCAATCCTGCTTCTTCCCCTTTTTATCTCTCACAAGCATCCCACTCCACTCCCCTCCCACCTCAAAAAAAAAAAAAAAAAAAAAAAAAATTCACTCCTACCTCCCTCTCAGTTGTGTCTTCTGGAAAGATGATGCTTACACATCCTTTCCTTCCTTCCTTGATTCTGCACCTGCTACATGAAACAGCAACAGAGACAGGTTTTCATAGGACTTCATTTGAGGGTCTCTAGAATTTTACTCCCAGTGGGATCCTTCCAAAGGAATCAGGATCAGTCAGGGCTCTTCCATGACATCCAACAGAAACAGACCCTAGTTAATTTAATAAGAAAAGGTGTAAGAATGCATTGGAATGCTATGGGATACTCAGAGAATTTAAGGAAAACTAAAGAACCAGGCTCTGAAAGGATATGTAAAGCTGACATTTCACAATTTCCTGAAATTAATTATCTCTTTTTTTTTTTTAGAAAACCACTGTTGATATCAATAAGCTTTAGTCAAATTTTAGTCCTCCTAACATTCCACTCAGTGTTCAGATTCCAAGGAGATGTCTACTTGGCCCAGGAGGTGGTGGGGCACTTTGGGAAGCAACTCTTCTTCCACAGATGGACAGACCCACTAATTCTGTATCCAAGGAAAGATCAGAGTACCTGTCATCAGAAGATAAATGGATCTGCCGGATGGCTTACTCCACCCACAGAACCTAATGGGAGAAGGAAAGATACCCACCCTGCCCCAATGCCTGGCAGGAGCTCAAAGCGATGGATCTCCCATGCATTTCCACCTGTTCAATCCTGCCTAAACCATCATCCATTCTTCCACTAAGAATTTGAGTTTCTTGGGCTCAACATAATTGTACCTAAATTTAAGGTTTTTCATCTTCCAAAGTATCAGCTAAGAAGTCAAGAAGGACATACCCAAATTCTTCCAAAAGCACTTGTTTGGGATGTGATAAGCTGCCTCCCTTTTCCCCAAAAGAGAGCAACCCCTCCCTCACACAGCCCCGCCCCCCTCCACTCTCCACAGTGATGGAGGACAGCTGGCATTGGGGACAGTACCGATTTCATCATCAGGCTTTATTATCTTTAAAGGATTTATTATCTTTAAAGGCCATTTCACATTCCTTTAATTTTTCAGATTAAGCTCCTCATTCCAACACAAAAGCAAGTCTGATAGTTGGGAAAATTCATGGACATGCAGGGGGCTGACAACTCGGCCAGAAGGCCCGTAGCAGGTGATGTGGTATCCTCTAGGTAGGCATTCACCTGTAAGCACTAAAGACTGCTGCCTGCCAACACCTATGACTGTCCACCTAAGGACTTTTGTTTGTTTGTTGTTTTGATTACGCAAAGGTCAAGCTGGAAGTGCAGAGTGTTAATGTCCTTGGGAGGAGCCTTCATCCACTGACAGATGGGGATTTGCTAGATATATGCAGGAGCTCCCTTGCCCTTGGGGGAATGCCTTGTAATGCATGGCCTCCCAGAGTTCCTCAGTGGGACTGAGCTCCACTTGTCCACAGCAGTCACTTTTGAAAATGCACCTTTACCGGCTGCTTTCCCTTTCCTGTCTCACTTTCCCACTCTACTGGTGTTTCCTTGGACTACCTCCCAAATGAATTACTTGCACATAAATCCTTGTCTCAGTTTGGGTTCCCCTAGAAGTAGACACCGACACAAAGCCCTTTTTTATCAGTTAAAGTTTCTGATCAGAAAGACTTAGAGAATAGCAGCACCCCTCTGCTGCTGGCAAAGTCTGGAAGGAAGCACCAGAAAAAGCCCCCTGGCCAGCTGAGGGAAACCTACCTATGCAAGCCACCCACCTTCTCCCCTAAACCAATCAGGAGCCCAGCCTCTGTGTCAGAGCTGCAGGTTCTGCCCTCTAGGCCTGGGGGATGCCAGGAGGAGGCCTCTGGGAATGGAAGGGATGCAGATGCCAACAGCCTTTCAGTGCCTGTAGGCACATTTCACACTGACAGGCTACCGGGGGTGCAGCACTATTTTTATTTAAAACACCAGTTGCCATGGTAACATCCACATGACCCAATACTTATTCTAAGTCACACAGAAAATACCCTTGGGAAGGGAGAAAGAAGCCCCGTGTGAGTGCAGTGCAGCTCTGGGAATCAGATAGCAAGTGGGCAGGGCCTCATGTCTGAGCTTGTCCTCCAAACACCTGCTCAAGTCTTCCTGCAGTTTCACTTTGCTATTGATAAAAATGTTCAGAAGCATATGCAGAGTGCTGTGATCTGCCCAGGTGGCCTTGTAAGCTGCAGTACCCCCCATGGAGGTCGGAAGTTTCCTCTGGAGTGACCTCAGCCACAGGTCAAGGTATGGGTGCTGAGAACAACCCTGGGTCCTGAGCACAGGAGGACCTGCTCCCGGCCATGCTCAGCTTTACATAGCACACTCAGGAGGCAAAGAGTTTGTATCCCCACAGCCTTGCAGTAGAGGAACCAGGGTGCTCCAGAAAGGCACAGGGCACCCCGATGGAGAAAAGGAAAAAATCCAAAAGAAGTTGGCTTATTGACCAGAAGGAGGGCTTGTTCTATAGCAGCTCCCATCCATGCATGCTCTCCCTGACCCTGGGCCAACTGGATTTCAGCGTCTGTGCATCTTTAGTGGTCTGTTTACTTCCCCATTAGCAAAAACCCAGGGCTGGCAATGTTAACCTTCTGAGGCCCTCAGAGACATGGAGGACCTCTGAGTGTCTCTAAAAGGCCTCTGGGGCTCTAGACAGAGGCTATGGTGGTTCAGTGCAGCTTGGGGCTCACCTGCCAGCTCCTAGGGCAGCTCAGCATGCCCTGACTACACTGTGGTGGGCAAGGTATTTCCCAGCTCTGAGCCACAGTTTTTGTCTGTGGCCTGGACACAACAGTAGCCATTTCACAGGTGTTTCATGAGAATTGAGTAATGATTGTAAAGCACCTGACACACAGAGCACCCAGTAATTAGTAATTAGTCATATTATGATGGTGGGGGAGGGGTGGGCATGGACCATCCTTGAGGAGCAGTAACTGGACAAATCACACTGAGCTTTTCCCCTCCCCCCAGATGATTCAATTATAATAATTTCAATAATAACAGCAGCTAACATTTATTGAATGCTTAATATATGCAAGTGCCTGACTCATTTGATCCTGACAATGACCCTGCAAGGTTCTATTTTCATACACAGTCTAGAGATAAAACTCTAGTTTCATCATCACAGAGGTTAGGTAACCTATCCAAGCAGCTGGTATGCTGTGGAGCTGGGACTTGAACCCAGATCTGCCTGACTCCTGAATATGTGCTTTTAGTTATCATACTATGAAAGTGATTACCTGGGACTGCCTTGCCCAGGAAGACAGTGGCAAAAGAGCAAGTAGAGGTGTTTGTGGAAGCAGGGAGAAGCCAGCTCTGGCTTTGTGGGTGCTGATAGGGCATGAAGGTGTTAAGGAATGGCCGCTTGTGTATGAGTCTCAGGTCTTTTCCTGCCTTTGTTTTTGTCTCTTCACCCCCTAGGCCTGCTTTGGCAGCCAAAACGACCACTCCAGATTATCAATATCTACTATCTATGGCTGGACCTGAGGAGGGAGGAATGGCCCAGGAGATACAGTCAAGAAGGTACTGCTGAATTTTGAGGCATGGAGACATTTTCCCTGGGCCAGAAGTGTGGGGCCCCCTGAAGTGAGTGCCTTTATAAGAATCAGGCTATGAGGCAAATAGGGGCTCTTCTGGGATGGCTTCTGCCTATTGGTTCTACCACCAGAAGTGTCACAGAGGTGAGAGGAGGTTCCAGGACTACAGTAGGGCCCCATCAGAGCTGCAGTCTGCTCTTTCTTCCTCCCATTGGCATCGCCTTGAGAATGGAGGCAGAGGTTCAGTGGGCCCTTTCTCTTAGAGCATGGTCTAACAAAAGACATCGAGTAGTGTCTTAATCCAGCAGATCTGGGCAAGATCAGCTGTTTAACACTGGAAGTTCATTAACTTCAGTAAAAAGACAATTACAACAAATTTAGTTATAGATCTAATTGGCTTTTATTCCTGATTCATGAATCAGGACAGCTTCTAGTCTACAAAATAGAATAGGGCTCTCCCTCCCTACCTTACAAAACCCACTGTTCTGCCATTGCATGGTAGGGGCAGGGGGCTGTTATTAGGGAGTTTCTTCAAAATCTTTTGGGGCAGTCTCTTTTCCAATGTCCTGGTTGGTTGCCTAACTGGCAACAATGCTTTGGAAACTGCTGCAAAAGGGCTCACTTATTGGAGAAGTGCCATAGGGCAGGCCTGAAGGTCATTCTAGGTTGTTGGTTGCCATGGAGGTGCTGTAATTGCAAAGCCATTAATTTGGAAGCCTTTTTTTTTTTTTATCTTATTCTAAGGTCTTCTCAAAATGTTCTACTATGATTACTAGTTCAGCCAGTCCTGTAGACTCCCAACCTCTCTTGTGTTTTTAGGACCCTGCATCAACTTGAGAAAAGCCAGAATGCCATAAGAAAAGGGCTTCCAAGCAAATTTTTAAATCAGTAACATACTCATTGTTCTTTTGCCTGCAGGTCTAAATGACAGACCAGTTGGTGCAGGTGGGAAACACTTTAGGAATGGCTTTCAAAAGGTCATTTGCAATTTTGGGACTTTGCCTGGCCCATAAGTGGACCAGGTGGGGCTTGTTAGGCCACTGATATTCTCTGGAGAATACCATTCTGACTCTTTTGTCCAATTTTGGGCTTCCCCAGGTACTGCCAATATGTGTATTAGTTGATAGAGGTCAGGTATCCCAGGGTCATAGGTTCTAATTAAGACCATGAATTCTTCAGAAAACCTTTGAGGGCTTTCCTTAGGTTTAAAAAATTCTTTAACTATATAGCCCTAAGCTCTGTTTTTCTCCAGAAAGTGTAAGTCACTTGGGGATTATCCCCTAAATTTTCAGGTGGTTTTATTTTATAATGAAACTGTGTAACTATTTTTTCAGAAAAGAAAGCAATTCAGGCAGTTAGTAGACTGCAAATGTTCAGGTAAAGTAGAATAGGGAGGAGCAGTAGGAGTCATGTCAGTTTTACCATTCTTGGTATGGGGGATGTCTTGCATTTTATTAGCTTTTCATTAGCTTTTCAGAATGAATATTTTTAAAGAAGCTATTTTAGAATCCTTTTGTCTCTTTGAAGCTTCTGAATGCCAATTCAAAATAAGAATCCCATCCTCTCTGCCTACTTGTGTTTCAAGTACATTTCTTAGATGAATGGTCTTGTTCATCTAGAACGTTTTTCTATGGCCATTGTAATTCTAAATTATCTTTAGTAAGATTCTGCCACTTTTGTAAATATTTGCAGCTTGTGGAGCCATAATACTTATACAAGTAAAAGGCAGTCATAGCCAGAAGGTAGACTACGCAAATCTTTAGAAATTAAGGATCCCATTTTTACATTGACTCTTAGGTCTCTCAGAGCTGAGATAAAAGCATAAAAGGTCAATGCCACAGGATTGGGTCATATAATACTTTCACAGTATACCTTGTGGCACAGACATTTTCTTGAAGCTGTTGGGTGACCTAATGTCAACTGACCTGTCTATGACCAGTTTATCCTCTCACGGGAGTCTTATATTTTGGTGGTGAGCACTCTAATAGCTCTTACATGCCCAACCCATGCTCACCAGTTAGGTTGTGGCTTTAGCTCTGAGATCTCCTTAACCAATTTAGCCAATAACTTTCCAGTTTCTCTCTGACCCAGTCAGACACCTGAGGCCTCCCTCACCTAAGAACACAAGAAAAGGGCCGAGCCCGTGGCACACTCAGGAGAGTGCAGCGCTCCTGTGGCGGGTTCGGATCCTATATAGGGATGACCGGTGCGCCCACAGTGCTCATTGGTTGAGCGCAGTGCGGCGGTCTCAAAAAGGCCAAAAAAAAAAAAAAAAAGAACAAAGGAACGGCGGGTTCGGATCCTATATAGGGATGACCGGTGCGCCCACAGTGCTCACTGGTTGAGCGCAGTGCGGCGGTCTCAAAAAGGCCAAAAAAAAAAAAAAAAAGAACAAAGGAAAAGAAATGAAGAGGACAGAACACAATACCTGCAAATACTGAAAGCCAGAGTTTATGCCCCCTACAGTAACAAGCACTTACCACAATTAGTGTCAGTTTCCTTTAAAACTGCAGCTCTTTCCAGTGACTCATCAGGCCCTGCAAACCCAAAGGTCGAGTGTTCTCTCACAGCACAGACTAACCCTTGGGACTCCAAGGTCAAATCCTCTCTAACAATGCAAGCAAACCCTTCGTACCAAAAGCCAAAGAGATCAGAGAGCTCAAACACAAAAGAGAGCAGAACTGCAGACCTGTGGGAAACTTACAACTCTCAGGGCTCCATGAGGAAGACAGAGGACCCCAAGAAGAAAATCAGTAGCACCGTCCTGTGTTCCTCAGGGGGTCTTCAGTGTCATCAGAAGTCTCCTTCAGGTCTTTTCATGTGGTCACCAAAACTGTCAAAAGACAAATTACAACAAATTTAGTTATAGATCTAATTGGCTCTTATTTACGATTCACAAATTGAAGAGGCCTCCATCTTACAAAATGGAATAGGGATTCCCCCTACCTCCCCCTCCAGGCAATGGCAGAAAAGTGGGTTTTGTAGGGTGAAAACAAGGAAACAGAACAATAGGGAAAAAAATCTGATCAGTGAACACAAGGTTACTTCAACTTACCTTTTCTTTTTTAAAAGTGGAGAGGACTTCCTTATTATGCTAATTCAGGTAGACTGAAAAAAACGGTTTTCAGGAAAAATTGGTCTATTTTCGGATCTATCTACTTTTGTGGCATTTAGCATGAGTGACTTCATTTTGGTTTGGTCTGGTTTGTTGGGGCCTAATGCAGGAGCTCAGTCCAAAACAATGGCCTCCCTTAATTTTTGTTTAACACCTCTAAAAATCTCTACTTTTCTCATCTTTTAAATGGACATGATGTCTACCTGTAGCAGATGCTGCCAGGTCTCACCCCAGCCACTGCCTGGTTCCCTCAGCAGGTTGCCCGGGCATAGTTTCATAAAGTCCATGACTTTCTGCCTAAGGTTATCTGCTGGCCATAACAGCAAGCTCAGCTGTACATGTCAGGCAGGCCACAAGAGCCAGAGAGTTAATACTCCAAAGTGACTCTCAACTGACAAGGGATGGGAGTTGGTAGATAGACAGCTGGGTGCCCACTTCGTAACCTGCCCATTAGTACACCCTCTGTCCACTTTCCTTCCTTCCTTAGGCAGGCCACAAGAGCCAGAGAGTTAATACTCCAAAGTGACTCTCAACTGACAAGGGATGGGAGTTGGTAGATAGACAACTGGGTGCCCACTTCGTAACCTGCCCATTAGTACACCCTCTGTCCACTTTCCTTCCTTCCTTCCCTGTCTTATTTCCCTCACACCATCCTGGGAGCACTTCCTGGGAGCATCCCCCAAATAAACTACCTGAATCTTCATCTCGATGTGTGCTTTGGAGACAACCCAACCTAAGACACCACCTCATATGGTCTGTGGAACACTGAATGAGGATGCATGTCAGGCCTTCATCTAATATCTCTTGTTACATATGATACTCAGAGATGGAGCTGAATTCAGCTGCAGGTTTACTTTGTACATTTATGAGTTCATTAGGTATTCTACATTCCCCGATTTAGAAGACTTCTAATTTGGGATTAAATTTGGCTATAGGTTCTCCTCCAACAAATTCTTGATACTAACATGGACCATTAAGAAAGACTATCTTCTAGATCAGTTTTTCTAATAAAATTCCCCTGTAGCCCAAAACAGAAGTTGTGTGGATCAGGTAAGGCCTTTGGGAAAATTATGCTGTCAGCACTCCTTTCCCCCATGCAGGAGAGCCCCCTGTGCACCCTAAATCTAACTTACCTCAGCTATTGAAAATAAAAGTATACCATAAACAAATTCATACTAAAGTGTGACTGATCATCTTCCATTATAGTAAGGACCTCTAATTGAGGGGGAGAGTGGGAGTATACCTTGGCTGTCTCAGGGATGTCTGGTAGCAGTTCATTCTTTCCCTCTCGAACTTCCACAAGGCTTAAATTTTCCTTTAAATATTTTGTTTCAGCTGAAACTTTCATCTGATTTTTTATTTCTACTCCATAATGCACCCATATTTTAGAAAAATAGATTTGGGGTCATGAACCTGCCAACGTATTCAACATGAGTCACATTTCCTGACCTCTAATATGAAACTCCTTGATTTTATTTAAGCTGCTGCCTTTTGTGTTCTCTGATTCCACAGGGCTGCTTTGGGTGTTTTCAGAAAAGAAAAAAGAAATAAAACACATGCAACAGAATATTTGAATCAGAAAACTAAGGACAGGTTTGCCTCCTCAACCCATGACACTCTTTCCTATTTAGAGCAAAGATCCTCAAACTTCAGCATAGGTGAGAGTTGTGGGAAAGGGAGGAACTGTTTAAAATACAGTCCCCAGTTCCACTATAGGAGGCTAATGTTGGTCTGGGGTAGGCTTTGAGATTATTTTTCCAACTGGGGTGCTGGTTATTACGATGAAGGTCATCTTTGGATTTTTTGCTTTGTTCCTTTAAATCAGTATTTCTCACAGAGAGGTTTCTCTATAAATCCTTATGCCCACCTCTGCCCTGGTTCCAATAAGCTCCTAGAGATATTTGAGCAGATCAGAGAATGCTGCTTCTTGCCTGTCAAAGGCAAACAAACAGCTTGACAATGTAATGCTTCACAAGGAATCAAGGACCTCAAGGATTAAAAACCTGCAAATGAACCAGTTTGTTCATTTCTGTTCTATTGCATGAATACAATTTTTAAATCCATGATTATTTATAGGCATTCCAGGACTGTGAGCTAGCTAAAATGCATACCCCCTAAAGAGAAAATGTATTACATCAGATAGCAACAGGAAAAACTCACAGGCTCCCTCTTGGAGGTGTTAGTCACAGACCTGGCAGGTATACATTCTGCAGACGGGAGTCCATAGAGGTTTCCTAACATCAGAAGAGGAATATCTCCACCTCCTCCCAATATTCTTGGATAATTCTGCTCAGAAATATTCCACCAGTACACTTCTCAGGCTTCTTATTTGGCACACAGTCATCTCCATTTGGATCAAGATTCAGAAAAATAAAAAGTATCAGCATCACAGTTGCTAATGATAAAAGAAATTTTTCAAAAGGCTCACTAGACACAGAGACAAATGCATAGTGATGCAGTGATCACCACTCAGCATGATCCAGCCCAGCAAGCACCACCCAGAGAGGCTGCTCCGTCAACCCCCAGTGGACACCAAGCAAAAGCTTCCTCCTTCACTGCAGGTCAAGGAAGAGACTTTAGGGGACAGGAGCCTCTGGTCTAAGCACATGTTTTAGATGAGCATTGCAGACTAAACTGACAGGAGGGAAAGGGCCTGAGGTCAGGAGGCCCTAAAATTCTAGTTTAAAGAGACAGATCCAATACATTCCCACCTTCGTTAACCAATGCTGTCACAGATACGGAGGGAGCTATAGATCCACACACAGACATGGAGGATAACCCTCATTAAGCCTGCTTGGTCCCAAAGAACGGGAAACTTCACCCATTCCCAGGACGGGATCACTCTTATAATTAGAACATTTGGGCACATGGCATAATACATCACTTTACTTTCCACCATGTTTCCATCAGTTTCCATTAGATGGGTGTCCAGGAGTACCACATCATTATATTTCCTAGCAGATTCCTTCCTCCCTTCCCAAGCCCCATAGTTTTCTCTCTTCCTCCCTCCCTCCCCAGGGTCCTGGCTCTACCTGGAGAGGCTGCATGGCATTGCTGAAGGAAGTTCTGGTTCTGTGTATTCCCAACACCTTTCCTTTGTCAAGCTAGTTACCCTTGGGGGCCACTGGAGATTAATGCCACCCACAGGGACACTTTGGGAGCTAGTGTATAACAAATACCTCAAAGAACTGGGGTATTCATGAGTTGAGGGCTACTCCAAGGGACTGTTAATTCCCTGGAGCTCTGGGCCATCAGGAATAATGTCTTCTGCTGCCAGAACAACTTTCGGGCAGCAAAATGCAGGTACGTGCAGCTGGAAGTCTGATGGCAGGATGGTAAGAACAAGGGATTGGAGTAGGGCACCAGCAGGAGGAGCCACAAATTCTGAAGTTAATAAGATTCTCTGGCTCTTTACTGTCTTACCAAAGACCACTTCCCATCAGTAATGGGACAGACAGATGGACGGATAGAAGGAAAAGGAAAAGAAGGGGAGAAAAATCCACTCTTGTCACCATATTTTTAATGTAGCAATCCTCAAGATGAAGGAAGGAGAAGATTGATCTCCAGGGGAAGACAACTTGGATGAAAGTATTATAACATAATTTCACATGGTGCTGGAGTGTACTGCTTTTTTAGAATGCAAATATGGAAAGAGAAAGTCTGGGAAATCTCACTGTTTGCCATACACAGAAAACACAGCAGTGATCCCCAAGATGGTGAGCCTTAAGGAATAGATTCTCAAGGTAGGTGTCAGACCCTGAGTTTGATGGTTATCACAAGCAGCATAGATTTTAAAAGTTTGGGGAATGCTGTTAGTGTGAGTGAAGCCAAGAAGCTAAACACTATGTGACCAGAAACTCTGTGGAGTGGATGAGAACCACCTTATGATTCAGAGAGATGGGGCACTTTAAGATAGTGTGTTGGGCAACCCATGCTCCCTTAAGAAAATAAGTCAGGCATCATCTGAGTTTCACCCTGGTAGGAACCTTAGCCATGTACTCTGGAGTGTCACCCCCATCTTAGGGTTCTCTCACTCTGAGCACTGCCACTGACCTCCCAGAGCACTCAGCTTCTCAGTCATGTTACTCTAAGCTCCCCTAAAAACAGACTCCAAGGTAAGGGCTTGTGTGATGGTAGGTTATTTGTAGGGTGATCTCATGAAGCAGAAGGGTGGTAGTGGGAAATGGAGAAAATAACAATAAAGGACACGTTAATGAGTGGCTTACTGCTATGGGAAACTGGGCTCAGTCCTGCTGGGAAACTTCGGAGGAACCATACAGAATCTTCCACAAGTGGAAAGATGCACACTTGTCCACAGGTCTCCATCCCCCCAGAGGCATGAATTCCCTTGCGCTTCTGGGCTGAATGTGTGTGCAAGTCCAACAGGCCACACCAGCTTTGGAGAAAGCTCCAAGGCAGAAAAGTAGAAGGAAGCTGTGGACCCACTCGTGGCACTCCTGGAGGTGTGCTGCTCAGATCTCCTTCAGCAGAACCTGCTGCAAGGAGCCTCTTCCTTCTGCACCCTCAGATATACTGCAGCACTCACCACGCTTTCCCTGGCTGCTCCCAGCCAACACCTGAGCACAAAGGGGGTATTGGAATCAGGTCATTCCTGCCCTGTGCAAAAACCCTTTAAAGGCCAATCTTTGCTCAGGGTCTCCCCATTGGCCTGGCCAAAACTGTCTCATAACTACTTAGAAGGCCTGAGGCTCTTCCTACATAATCCTTCCTTCCCCCTCTTCTTTCATAAGGGTCAGGCCTTCATTGCAGCCTGAAGCTCTCTCTTATGACTCCTTCTTCCTCCCCTCTATCCATCACAGGTGTTTCCCCAATAAATCTGTTGTTCATCTAATCCTGTTGTAGCATCTACTTCTAGTAAAACCTGAATTGACACAAAATTTACAGGACACCATCAGCTGGTTTGGAACTGTCCGCCACAGTGGTGCTGAAATCAGAAGCAGACCTAGGAGATGAGATGCAGGAATAAAATATATCTTGTGTTCTCCCTGCATGATTGTGTAACCCTTAAATGGTGCAGCATGTTCCTTTGGTTCTCCTTAGTCAGGGTAACTAGCTGGTATTTTCACAGGACTTCTTCAAATGCTGAGGAGAAAAAACTGAAGAGTTTGCAGTGAGCACACAAAGGGTGGTTTCCATAGGTGCTGCTCCTGGAAACATGGAAGCTGCTGAAGTCTGCGAAGTCACCTTCAGTTATTTACAGATCCAGAACCAGGATCAGGGTGGCTTTCCGGCCTTCTGCAAGTGTCTCATACTGGCAAAGTCTTCAGTGCACACTGTAAAGGGGAGCACAGAATGGGACTGAGAAAAAACTGCTGGGATGGAGAGCAGTGTCATCAGATGGCACTGTCTCATGTGGGCTCAGATGTCTTTTCCCAACAGAGGTGGTGAGGTTGAAAAGGGAGAACACTGAGTTTGGATATTGCCAACAAGGCTTAAGTCCCTCCCCTGTCAGTGACCAGCTGAATGACCTTGGGCAAGTAACATGACCTCTCTGAGCCTCAGCAACCTCATTTGTAAAGCAGAGGTGGACTAGACCAGAGATTTTCAAACAGTGCTCCAAAGAACCCAAGGGTACCACAGCCCCTTCAGGGGTTACTAAACAGTTTGGGTGGGAAGAGAGGACAAGTCCAGCTAAACCACATTAGTCTCACCTTTATCTGATTCCTGCTCGAGGGTTTTCCAGAGTTTTCTTTGAAGCTTAAATAAATGTTTGAAAACCTTAGGCCCAGATGATTGAAGGTTCTTTATATCTTTATCTTTCATAAGTTTATGGGACTTGAACCAAAATCCAGTCCATTCTGGGAACTATCCTTTCCACAGGCATTAACACATTCCCCCTGGTCCTTTACAGAACCAGTTGAAAAATGGGTGGACACAGAGACCATCTCATCAGAGGACCACCGCCTCTGATTCACAATCCACAAATCCAAAAAGCTCTGAAAATTGAAAGATTTATTTCTAGCTCAGTTAGTTACAAACCTTGCCCTTGACTGATGGGAGGCTATTTTTAGTCTTTATGCCACTCAGTGTGAATATTCATAAGTTTGGCTGCAGAAATATTAATGTGTTTCATGATAAGGTGCTTCCCGAGACTCCTGGAGGTGTCAATATAATATGTATGGGGGCCGGCCCGGTGGCGCACTGGATAGTGCGCCGCTTGGGAAGCGTGGCGGCGCTCCCGCCCAAGGGTTCAGATCCCACATACAGACCGGTTCCCGCTCACTGGCTGAGCGAGG